>NW_008795133.1:1350549-1365055 GCF_000699145.1 Aptenodytes forsteri | reverse complement strand
ATTATCCTTCAATATCTTAGATTTTTTGGGGCGGGGGGCAAGGGGGTGGGGTTTTTTAATAAGTTTGATAGCAAAATACATTTTGGCTGCTTTTTTAGGTTGTTGGGTTTGATGCCTCTACCACAGTGGAGGAATTTCTGAACACCCTGAACCAGGATACAGGAATGAGGAAACCAGCTCAGTCAGGATTTGCACTGTTTTCTGATGATCCCTCTGGCAAGGACATAGAGCACTGTCTTCAAGGAAACATCAAGGTAGACAAAAACCTTTAATGAGCTCTGCATATAAAACAACAAAACATCTTCGTTTTACAGAGCTCTCTTCAGACAATGTAAAGGAAAAAATTTTTCAGACTGAAAACTGTCTTTAAGTTTTTTTCCTCATAACATAAAAGGAAAGATTAAAAAAAAAACATTGCTTTTTCAATTGCTGAAATTCATTCAGCAAACTATATTTAAAAGCTTTGTCTAGGCAACTGATATTATTCATAGAAGTAGCAGCTGGGTTAAAAAAGAGAAAGTAAGCTGTTACTAATCACAGTCCTTTAAAACTAAAAAGCAACTGCAGTCCACGATGCATTTAGAGATTTCAGTTAACATTTCTTTAATAGCTCCTAAAGATGACCATTTGAGGTCCAAAAAGTCATTCATACTGCGGTGGAGATCCTGGGGAAGGAAAAAAAGAAAGGGTTCTTTATCTAAATATAGAATAATTAGGGTTCAGTTCAGGAAATTTCCAACGTTTGGCTTACCATTGTTCTGAATTCTGAATTTTAGTTCCCTCTATTGCTAAAATTAAATTCTTTGCAGTAAAGATTGGCAAAATGCAATATAATCTATACTTAAATAAAATATTAGATATTTTTCAAGCTTTTTAGCAACTAATGAATAATGAATTTTTTGTGCTTCTATCAAGTGGTTCTTTAGCACCCTTCAGCCAGTGTTCACAGCTGCTCATCGAGTTACGAGGTGCGGTACAACCAGGCCATAGTGACAAAGAAAAGCAGGGTCATCATGATCAGCTCTCTTCTCCTACTAGAATAATAACCATATGGGAAGCAAAATGTATAAAAAATGTACTTATTTTCTTGGTAAATGCAACTTCAGAAGCTGGTCACCTTACTGCTTCCAGGAAGGCTCTTTTATGAAGGAACGGTGACATGAAGCCCAGCAGGGCTCCCAGGACCTCCATTCCACCTCCTCCCCATCTGCCCACCTACACCACTTGTTGTGAACCACTCTTGCTGCACTTTATAACAAACTTCTTACAAACTTTACAGCAGTTACTAGAAAGGACCTGAAAAGCTCCAGCATGCAGCAGAAAGGGAAGGCAGAGATCAAAGGCATTTGAGTAATTATATAACAACTTACTCTGTATAATTACACATTCATTGGCTGCTGCTAAAACAAGTACCTGGCCTTTCCATATAAGCATGTTATGGCTTGTTTCCAAAGGTAGAGTGTGTGTGTTGCAGGATAAACAAACAACAAAAATGTTAATTATTAAATGCGCCAACTAAGAAATGCAAGTAAAGTTATCTTTCAGTAAGTTTAAAAATTCAAACTATGTATGTTTCTGATATGTAATAGGTAAAAGATATTAAAATAAGCAGACAATTTCCATTCAAAGGTATGAGGAATACATGGCAAAGTCAGTTTTTTATTGCTTTCCTTCTAGATCTGTGACATTATTTCAAAATGGGAGCAAGCCTCCAAAGAACAACACCCTGGGAAATGCGAAGGCACAAGGACTGTCCGCCTTACTTACAAAAATAGGTTTGTATAGCAAGTATAACATCTCTGCTTTGTCCCAAGATTTGTTTTTAATTTATACAGAGTTTCTTCATCTGAAAAATATTGGCTGACTCAAAGCTTGCAACAAAAATAGTAAATAGGTGTAACTGGAGAATTTTTTAAAAAAACCGTATAGTTTATTTTTTCTAGTTCTTAAGAGGTGAGCAGGGCTGCCAAAAAAAAAAAAAAAAGCAACACTGAACTCAGAAGACTCAAGTTAAATATTTGCTCACTGGTTCAAGTACAAGTGTTGCTCTGCTAATGTGGTTTGACGCTGACGTAAACATGTCACATTCAGAGCAGATACTGCTAATCCTCAGGGCTAATGCATTTCCCTATCTTCCTTTTTTAATAACTTTCTGTCTTTTCTCTAGGCTTTACTTTTCAGTTCAAGTCCATGGGGAGACAGACAGAGAGAAGCTGCTGCTAGTATATCAGACAAACGATCAAATAGTCAATGGACTCTTCCCTGTAAACAAAGAACTAGCGATGGAATTGACAGCTCTTTTAGCTCAGGTAATCCTTGTGCATTAATGACTCGCACAGCAGTTTTACAGATGAAAAACTTGAATAAAGAAACTGGTCCAGGATTGCTTGACAGTCAAGTGACCTCCACCTTTTACACGTGATAGTGCAGGAAAAAGACTGGTCTGGAATCTTTGTGTAAGGCTAACTCTGTACTTCAGTGGAAATGCTTTACAGCATATGCTGCTGTTGGCACCAGTACGGATAAAATGTGCTTTACCTCCTGCACAGTCAGGCCCTCTTTGATTAAATATCATGTAATCATGTACCATTTCTTCATTCACTATTCCTTACGTGATTTCTGCAAGTTAATACGCCAAAGTAACAGCTGATTAATGACAGCCTAAGACTCCTTTACTAGACATGGTCTTGATAAGATCTGTTTTATTTTTAAGAAATTAAAGGCTCAAGGGAAGGTTATTGAGAAAGTTATTTGATGGTGTTACTCAATAAATCTAAACCGGTTTGTGTCAGCTGGAGATAATAGCAATCTCAGAGCAGAACTAGTAAGTTTTATATTTGTACAATTTATACTTGATATTTATCTTTTTTCCATGGTAAATATAAAATAAGAAAAATAAAATTACTTGCATGTCTTTTATATCAATGAAAAATATATATTAATTGACAAACTGTTTCTCATTTTATACTTGGTAAGACAGAGGAAAAGATAGCTTATAATACCCAGCTAGAAAATTACTCTGGAGTAACAAAAGATGTTCTTCTTTGTGGTCTTTCCGTTAGGTAGAGATTGGAGATTTTGAACGGCCTTTCTCAACTCCAGCAGGGCAAGTCACTTCCCAGTCCAAGTCCAATCAAACATTAAAACAAGTTTTGGAGAGATTCTACCCTAAGAGATACAGGCATGGTTGTTCAGAGGAACAATTAAGGTGAGATGTATTTTGCGATTCATATGCTCTAAAAATCTAGGAGTGAAATGAGGAGGTTTTAAATTGTCATTAGGTACAACTTACTGTTAAGCCGTATTTGCCTAAACCTGTGTTTGAAACTCATATTCTTGCTAAACTGAAGAAGCCATTCCCTCTGTATATTTCTAATCTAAACAGAGGACCATCATTAAGCACACATTCCAGCAAAAACTGTACAAGTTACTACATAGTGTTACAAAACGCAGCGATTTTGAAATTCTTAGTTTTCTTATTCAGCAAATCTAAATTAAGTCTGTGCACAGACTAAAGAACTACTGAAAGTAAAGGACATGAGGATCTGATCTGAGTGTTTGCTATTCAAATGTGCAATCTCTGGCAGCCAGTCAAATTGGCAATACATTAACTTAGCGGACTTGCTAGTAAGGTATCACTTCATTTAAAATGAACAATCTGCAAATCATTTCAATCAACACCTATTAACATAAAGAAGAGCAGAACAGTGTGATAAATTATCCAAAGTCAATGATATAGCAATTTTGAAGTCCAATAAACATCACAGAAATGTTTTCCTCATTCTTCACTACAGGGCTGAGAAAGTTAAAAGCTATTATCATATGCACAAGGTAACATTATTATCAGAAGATAATAGGGACATTCAAAAGTATACGCACAACAAATAGAAAGTTATGCAATTAATTTCAAAGAACAAAGTATAAGAGATCCTAGATTAGACTAACTCATGGAGGATTAAGTCAAACACCTGTTGAACTGTTCAAGTAGTCCCTAAACTACCAATTGCTAGAGCTGGAGGTCTGTGGCAGGGAAAGAATCACTCTGTACCTGCCCTGTTTCTTGTATTCTTTTGCTAAGGGTGCAGTTTGACTTCATAAACTTCAGTAAGAGTAAGCTGCAAGTGAAAGATCTCCCTTTACTACACATTCCCCCTCCCTTTTCTTGGGCTGCATCTAGTAATCTTGTGGCTGCCAGGTGAGTCATTCCTGCAAGTCAATGTGCTAGAAAGGTATTCTGGGATTTGGGGGGGGTTTTTTTGGAGGATTAGTTTTCCACAGGATCATTTTATTGAACCAGCTCATCATGGGGCCACAAAAGAAAAGAGCCAGTGTGAACGTATCATGCATCGGAAGCACCCTTTTTGGTAGCAGCGCCCAGATACACTAAAAAAGAGTAGTCTTAAGCTGTATCTTCCACATCTACTACTAGCCACAGCTAAAGGTATGTGCTAAGCTGGATGGATTTTTGGAATGACAACTGGCATAGCTGTTGAGTATTGATAAACGTAGATTGATCATCTGTAGAGACACGTTAAAAGCTGTACTAGACTTTTTTCCCTTTATGCTGCAACTGCTACATCAATATTTAATCATAATGTTGCAGACATTAGAAGATGCTTCGTCATTTTCATGTGCATAAAAATATTAAATGACATTTTGGATTTATTTAATACTGTATAAAGTGATAGTTGTTGTATTAATTTAAATTATCATTTTAACAAATGGAAATTTTTTTGCTTGTTAAACTCTCTATGGGTAAGCATTTAAATTCCTTTCAATAACTAAATTACATATTTCATTTCAACAGACAGCTTTGTCAGCGATTGTCTACAAGATGGATGGCTCTCCGGGGGCACAGTGCTGCAGACTGTGTGCGCATCTATCTCACTGTAGTCAGAAAATGGTCTTTCTTTGGTGCTAAATTGTTTGCAGCAAAAGTAAGAAACTTTACTGAGTTTGAGTGGTGGGTTTTTTAAAATATAATTTGCAAATAGTAATACCTTTTTGTTGAAAATGAGTGGGTTATACATGTGCTGATTGCATCTCTTGTCAAATTACTAAGTTTTTTAAGCCATATACTGGTGCAATGTGATAGCCAGAGTACTAAGTATACCATAACAGTAACTTTCCAATACACTTATTGCTTGCATTACTTTATTAATCTAGGTGGTATCTTTTCATTTTCTTGTATCTTAATTTGAGATAGCCTTTTTGTTTCAGACTTTTTTTACCTGATAACTAGTAGAATATTGAAAAGGCATCATTAACTGGCTATGGAAGCTGAACCTTGCCAAAACACTAAATTTTGTTAAGGGTATTTAGGGCACGCCCTTCTGTGCTGGCCTCTCTCAATTTCTCTTAAACCACTAGTATCTTAATTCTCTTGATTCAAGTAACAGCTATGTTAAACAGAACTATCACCTCACCCCTTATGTTTTATTAGGTAATCCCAGTATATATATACACACACATATATATATATAAAATTGCTTATCAGCACTCTGTTCTTTGCATATGTAGACATATATGCTAGTGAACAAACTTTAAAACACCTGACCTTTTTTTTTTATTTTATTTTATTAATGAGACTATACATTTCATTGGACTAAGCACCGGGGGAGGCTTCAAGAGTATTAGGTTGAGTTCATAGTTCTGCCACTGGCTGCCTACAAGGCTTTGGGCAGCTACTTCAAATCCTTTACATCAGTTCCCTCACAGTGTAAACCTCAGTAAAATCTGTGGCTGGAGAGAGCTCTATAATAGCTGAGAGTTAATAATTATTTACATATTGCCTCATTTTGAAGTAGTAATTAAAGAACATTTCTCTTTGTAGCCTCTAGCAACATCCTCAGTTGAGAAGTCCTTCATATGGTTTGCTGTACATGAAGACGGCATAAGCATCCTAGATTACAGCTCTATGGTAAGTGAAATTTCTTTTTGAATTTTGGTCAAAGTAGATTTTAATACTGAGTATATGGAGAGATTCACCACCATACTACATAAAAGATGGCATTAGCCTTCCACACTAAGTTATCTAGTCTTTCTCTTAAAGCAAAAATTCATTCCTTTCAAAACGCTTTAATGTTATCATCATTATAGTAGCACTAATAATAGAAATAAGTAATGAATTCTTTGTACAGAATTTATTTTTGTTTATCAGATACAGTTTTTATATCTTTTAATGAAATGTTAATGTTTTAATCATTCAGATGTCAGGAGATCCATAGTTACAGTTCTTACAATAACATTAATTTTCTTTTCCTGGAGACTTCATTTTCCATTATTATTCATAATACGTACACTCTGCAAAGAGCAGTTACTTTAAAAGATTGTTATTTTCATTGTATTATTTTTGTTTAATAGTAGGTAATATAACCCAGTGTTATTTAATTATGTCATTTTAGGCTCTGATTTTTCTTTGATTTGCAATAAAAGTTTTCACAGAAAACGATTCATGGTAATCAGTGTAAAAAAGCAGTGCCTGAGAAGATCCCTGCTTTAATTTATATCGCGCAAAGAAACAGAATGGCATGGTGCTATTAGCAAGTGCTAATACTGAATATCAGAAAATTAAAATCTCAACTTTATAATTGTACTGATATGGGTCTTTTCATTACGTTTCTGTGCAGTTGAAGAAATAATAAAACAAAGAACATGAGGAGAGCAAACAGCAGCTCTTCAGAGAACAAGCAAAATGAGCTTGCATCAGACTGCAGAAAGCTCTATAAACACTATCTACTCATAGAGCTAGCTATGGCATTTCTGCAGAGCACTGCCAGTTTACAATATCAGCAGGCCTTACTTGCCATTCAAGAAATGCTCAGTTTCCAGGGAATATTCTGATTTTCTGTAGGAAGGATCAAGGGTATCAGAAATGATGTTGCAATGGTTAGTTAGAGAAAACGTTATTTCAAAGTAAGGGCAAAAAGAGGTTTAGTAACTGAAGGATGTTAAGTCAGTTATTGTATAGGTATTATCTCCCAATAATTTTTAAATGTGGACCTCTGTAGCACATTAATATGAGTCGTAAAGATAAATTAAATGCTAATCATAGGCTCAGAGGTCACTAGTATGGCGTTGAACCTTGAACAATAAGAGCCGAGGCCTGGAAGCAGAGGAGCCTTGAAGAGCATTTATGTTTCATCAGAGATAGGAAGAAAAGAGAACAGAATTTAATTTCATTTGTGTGTATGTAAACTACATCACTGCACAAAAAGAAGTCCTGGAGTTAAATTCCTTTAGATGTTTCATACACTGCCATTTAATTTATTTAGACACTGCTTCAATTTCAAATGGAATTCCTACGATTAACTTCTCTCAAAGTCAGTCAAGGCTTGTGTAAATTGAATCACACACTTGAGTTGAAACCTGCTTATAATATCTTTGATCTAATTAATTTGGGATAGAATCAGAGGTCAAACTTAGAAGAGTTATCATCTGCAATGGAAATTCCTCATAGTGAAGGTCTGAATGAAGCTATCCCAAAATCTACAATTAATTTTGAGATTCATAAGAGGCTAACAACAACATTTTGAAAAATACACATGTAATTATATTTTTAAAAGAAGTATTTCTCATAATCTGCTTTTCCTGCATTGTCCCGCTTACAGCTTTGCATTTTGGGTTTTTTTGGTTTTCTTTTTTAAGCGATTAACAGTTACATACACATACAAGAGTCTGATGACTTTCGGAGGCTATCAAGATGATTTTATGTTGGTTGTTAACAATGCTCAGACAAAGGACAAATCAACTGAAAAACACCTTTTTGCCATGACAAAACCAAAGGTTGGTATATTACCTGAAATAGTTTCCCACCATCTGCTACTTTTCTACTTTTTCTAGTGGGTAATCCTTAACAGATGTGAAAAATGAAACACCTTCTTTATTCCTAGCATTCTCAGATTATTGACTTTTGCCAGATGGTTTTAGAGAGCGAAACAATTAGTAATGTAAGAGCTAACAGTGACAATAGTGATGTGTTCCTTTTCTTTTCGTGTTACTGTCTATAACATTCCAAATTTTTCCTAGAAGGACAAGAAGGCTACTAAGGACAGGAAGTATATGCAGTACCTAAAAACTAGTCTGTTTGCTTGATCAGCACCAGAGATCGTTTTTAAGAAGGTACATTTGTTTTCTACAGTGGAATTGTAGAACACAAGACCTGAAAGATCAGTCACTTCTTCAAAATCCTAGGATATTTTTACCTTTGGTAAACAAACTGTTCATGCTTTTCAAATCTAGATTCTCTCCTTCACTGGTAAGATTGACTATATTTTTTTAAAAAGCAAAGATTTCTAAGTCTTTTGCTGTTAGTCAGAACAATTTATGAAACAGAATACAAAATTCCACATATAAATTTGGGTCAAAACGCGACTCTTCATACAAATACGCATAGTAAAATACATCTGTTCAAGTTTCCCTCAGATTGTGCCCTTATAGGCAAGGTTGTGTGGATTGCAAAGAGAAAATATGGTAAAAAACACCCAGAAGTCTTTATTCCTTTTACCTACCCTGCGTCTTTAGTTTTTTGAGCACTAGATATTTTCTAGCAAAATTGAGGGAACACATCATGAAAGTTTTTTCTGAGAGTGTCATCTTTCGGACTTCAAAATCTCTCTCAAAGTGAAACCTAGCTTCTGTTTGAATCATTGAAGACTGTGGAAGACAAAGTATCCAGAATACTGATGGGAATAACATTACATTATTGGCAAGGAGCAATAGAAAAAAGCTCTATTAGGCATCTGCTCTCTCCCCATCATTAATTTGTTTGATAAAGTACAAGTACTTTTCCAGTTGATGATGATTGTCACTTGCTAAAAAGTTAGCTATTTTTTCAGCAGTCAAAACACATCACTGTATGTTTCAAAGAGTTTTGTATGTTCCTGTTATAGATTCTTGAGATCACTCTACTGATTGCCAGCTATATTAACAACTTTCATCAGCTGAAAGGAGCTGCTCATCACCTCTCTGCTCCAGCATTACTGACACTTCAAAGTGGACAGAAACTCAAAGAAACGGGGAGTCAGCCACTTCTTGCAAACAACAGACCAACTAAATGTCCCACTTTGTTATGAAAGGATTATGTATCATGATAATCTATCTTTGTTACAGGGTTTCTACACCCACTGAAAACTTTTTGATGTACAAGACATAGAGCATAAGCAGGTCCATAACCAAAAGAAAGGTTTACATTCATTTCAATGGTGTATAACAGGAGGAGCCCTTTAATTAAAGGCCTGGCCTGAACTGGAATGATGAGGAGCCAATTTAAGGATTATGCTTTACTTGTGGTGGCTTGTGCCTACAACTCAAAAATTAATGTGTCTGTTGATAGTGATGGGGAAAGGTGGCCTTTGGAACAATTGTATAGACTTTAGTTGTTTTCCAGATATTTACTCAGGGACCAAACTGTCTTCAGCTCTAACTCTTCACCTCTATTTTTCAAAATTATACCAGTTGTATAACCTTCATTTTGAAAAGGAATTCTTGTTTAAAAAAAAAAGTTAAACTTCCAGCATCCCTCCTTATTTGCAATACAAGCACCATGGGACTAAAAAGAACCAATTGTTTGATTTGTATAATTGTTTCTCCTTAAAAAAAAACCGTAAGCACATCATGTAACTATTATAAATCTGAAGAGTATTCTCATGATACACTCTAGCCTTTGTTATACAGCTATTTTACTTGGCAAATCTTCAGTCTTGGTCTGGTAAATTTCTAAATAATCCCTCTCTGCCCCAGCCTTTTGGAAAAATCTAAATTGGACAGGCACTGTATTTAGTATATTTTTGTTAAACAAGATCCCGTACCTAATTTCTTCTTTAATCCAGAATAATAATATAATACAGATGCAAGAATGACTCACAATTGAAAACACAAGAATAACACAGAAAGACATTGCTGGAACTGTTGTGTCTAAACTTGGAGACGTGACATATAACATCCATGTATAATATGTATAATGTATATACAATGATTCAGAATAATATTTTGTAAAAGTTTTACTTTTTGTTTTTCATTTGTATCTATACATTTCATATTATAATACTAATATAATGTTCTTGCACACTGAAGACATAATGCTGGATCTGCACTATTGGACCTGGGAGCACGTTCCGGTTGCCTTTTTCAGCTGCAAGCCTCAGTGCTATGTAGGGTCAAGTATATAGAAATTACACCCATTTTTTATTTCCAATTCTCACATTTTCATTTCCATACAAAGAAACCACTTCTGCAGGCTCTGAAATGGATCAGCAGCATACTCTAATAGATAATTTAGGTCCAGCCATAGAGAAGGTAGTCAAACATAAATCACTGATTCATATACATTTCACAATTTCCACTTCTGCTCATGCTAATGATCCTGGATCATTAATCCCTTATGGCTAGCCCTCATCGTTTGGCGTTTTTTTAATTACTTAAAACTGAAGTAATTTCACAATGATGAATTTTAATATTTGAAGGTTGAAACTCTCCTTTGTTTTATGGCATTTAAACATTTCAGATATATACATACTCATATTGAGAGAAAAGGAATTTTCAGCTGTTTGCCCTCTATGAAAGGTAGGGAGTATCCTCCTGAAGAGTTAAAATAGATTGTAAGGGAAATACAGGTTGTGAAAAGAACAAGCTCTTAAAAAGTGGAAAGACAAATTCGCAAGCTGACTTGATAAATATGTTTCTTCTGAAAGCTCTCAAAGTCCTGCCACAGCTACTTAAGTCTGCAGGACTCAAGCACCATTTTATGAATGGTACTATGGGCCAATGCTTTGTCTTGAAAATTACAAGCAAATAACAAGCATACTATGTCTAGATGCTTTCACATTTGCAATGCGGGAAGAGCTTCCTGGTAACTTTTACCCTTTGGTGGTGGTTGTGGCGCTAGATCCTTCTCTTCCAAGGAGGCAGGGCCAGCACTGCCTAGTAGGCGGCCGATCTCTTGCCATCATCAAGAAAAGCAAATTGGAAGCTACAAGAGACCCTGACACTAACTGCGGCATCTTTTTGTGCAGCACCCCATGTGAAGTGATGCAGATAGTGTGGTGTAATTGGGCTAGGAATTAACATCCCTTTGCAATCAGCAGAATAGTTAACTTTCAGCAATTTGAGGGGGGGGAGTATTGTGTGTGCAAATTCAAACAGATGCTACTGCATCAGTTATATACAGATCATAGTCCAAAGCTTCTCAAATATGATGATTAGAAACTGCAATTTACAAATACAGAAATTTTCATGTCATCATGAAGTTATGATAGCCGTCAACCTAGAATACTCCAACTAGTAATTCTTTCCTAATTTTCCAGTTTTAAATGAATGTGGCAGATCAGGTTCTATTAGAAGGCAAAAAAAAGTGGAGCATGTCGCTAGTAAACTTGTTCATTAAGTTTTTAAAATCTTTGTTAAGTTTGGAGACAACATGATATACAATACACACAGCTGATGTGCAGATTTTGAGTCTTTTAAAGTTTTCATTAACACTTACAGCCTTACCAACAGCTGTTTTATACAGCAGTATACAATCTGTGTAGTATGACATTCCTGCCTGCCTTTGGGTACATAGCTCTAGACATTGCTTTGCTTTTTAGTGTTAAGCTCTTGCTGCTGCAGTATAACCCTAGATCATAGTGCCAGAAGCAATTCATGCCTTAGTTTCCCTTTTCTTGGCAGCACTTTCCAGACTTACTACCACTAACTGCTCATTACAGGTCACCATTAATCCCATATAGTCACATTACCAGAAATGCTGTGTTAATTTTTATGAAATAAATGCACTCGGAATCACAAATACCATGACAACACTACACTAAACAATGAAGTTTCTTCCAGGATTTTGATTAGCAAGAGTGAGGTTTCCGTAGCATGATAGTAACCTCCTCAAGCAGACACTTCCCTTCAAGTTAACAGAGTCAGCAAGTAAAGTCTCTTACACATGCAAGCACACTTGAACAGCTCGGCTTGCAAACACAGCTGTGCAAGTCTCAGGGAACTTGTTCCATGTTAATCTAGCTCCAGAGCTACTTAGAGAATACCACACAACGTAAGACAGCAAAGCTGAAAATTTCAGAATCCAGGCAGATAATCTGTTCTGCCTTCCCCACCCAGCCTGAGCCTCATGAGTGATCCACATCTCAGTCTTAACCTTGAGTCATCCACCAAAACAATTCATACCGTGCTACCTAATCCATTACTAAAGCCCAGGTAGGAAACTAGACCTTTCTTACCTTCTAATCTTCAGCAGTGATGATACGATGGGAGCTGTCAAATGAGCAGCGACCTCTGGGGCTGATGCTGAAGAACTTCCCATGCTCAAGGCTTGCAGAACCTCGGCTGTAAAAATATTCTCAGGATGAGATTAATGTGTTAGAAGGTGAAGTCTTGCATGTGCTATCACAAACTTCAGAACAGCTTCCGTGCTTGCTTTGAGCTAGCAGTCAGTAACAATGATGAGTAGAAATGCTCAATGAAACAGAAAGATCACTGGTAACTCTCTGTGTATTTGAAAATAATACTTGGAATGCAATGTGAATTACTGTATTACTTGAACTTCACTTTGCCTTGTCAATTTTTGTGCAGCAGTATTGGTAAGCAAACTGCTCATTTCTAAGACAAGCAAGACCTATTTACTCCTGTAGTACAGCAAGCAAATGATAAAGCTTTGAGTTTTTAATACAATTACAAAATTAGTGTTTTTCTGTTACTTTAGATTTAAATTTGGTTTATATTTAAATTTAAAATAGAGGTATATATTTCCCTATAAAAGAAGGCTGGTAGGTATTTGGTATTGGAGTTCCTTGTCAGACTAACACAGTTTTTATAGGTTAGGTCCTGAAGGAAAAAATTCGTTCTTGCATAAAGGAATGCACCACTTAAAGCTTTAGGTAGAGCTTTAATAGTCTATACAGCTTAGTGCAATCCATTAGTTTGAGTAAATTTTAACTAAGGTGATTAGTAACTCAGTAATAATGAATTAGGAAGAAAAAAGGTGGTTTTTTTAGTTTCTTAGGGCAAAGGAAATGAAACTGAGTAAGGTGAAACTTAAAATACTGAAAACTCCAATTTAATTTCCAGATTGGACTTCAGTACAACTTATTAATTGTACAGCCTTACACAGTGCTTCCCAGCTCAGATCTGTACTGCAGCATCTTCCAGATTTGCCACCTCTCTGCCAGTGAGTAAATCACTGTAAAAATACTTTGCTTTTTAGTGTTACACTCTTGCTGTTGCAGTAATATATGCCTAGATCAGAGTGCCAGGAGCAAATTCCTACCTTAGTTTTGCTTTCTTTGGCAGAGCAATAGCAGCTTTGTCCAGGGTTTTCACCACCTCTAACTGCTGATTATAGATCAGCACTGGCTTCATATACCAAGATATCAGAAATGTTCTGTTAAAATGAAATTGATGAAAGAAATGCACTTAGAAAGGCATCAACATGACCTGCCACTGTACAACACTAAACTATGAAGTTTCTTTCTGGATTTTAATTAGCAACACCATGGTTTCCACAGGGAGTTAGCAAATGCTTTAGAAGAGCCATGTAAAAACCTGGAAGTAAAGAAAAGACGGGCAAGACTAACCATATGAAGGCTTCTGGAATTGAAACTGAGTGATTATGCAAGCTAAACTTACAAAAATCTCTTATTTAAAGAACAAGCATTACTTAGGGTCTGTAGAAGGCTACATAAGCCTTCTTTGGGGAAGGAAGAAGGAACAGGTAAAATTAATTCTGAGTTAATCATTATGAATGAGGCCACTTTCCTGGTTTTGATCAAACAGGTAAGAGAGGATTTTACTTGGGTTTTTCTCTCTCTAGTCTCTCAAGACGCAAAGCGGCTAATCAGCTACAGGTGGTCAGCTGTAATTGCTGTCCTGGATTTTGGGTCACTTCCCTGATGTAGGACACTTGTGACTTGTCTTGTCAGGTTCATCTACATCCTATATCCCTTTCATATGCTGGATCATCCTGCTGTTTTACTGCACCCTTTAAATCCTACTTTCTAATCTAACCCTAGTGTGATCTTTGGATTTGATCTTTGATTGATAGATCTTATTCGAAATAATCTAGCCCCGTCTCCTGTTTGTTACAGCATCTTACTTTTAGTTACAATAGTTGATGTGTATGCCCCAATAACTACAAAATAATTACACTGATTTCCTTATACAGCCGTGCACTTACTAGGGGGGTGGGAACTATCTCGGGTCTTGTTTCATTCCCTCCACTGTTAACAAAGCTATCTTGGGAACCATGAGTTGATCAAGAGCCAATGCTTAAGGCTGAGGTAAAATAAAAGACTCCCGCCACTTATGACTTGTTTATTCATCCCTGGCTTTCTCCACAGCTGAAGTATTTTGTCACTTCACAAGGGCTGCAGTCGAGGTCCCCCAAGGACCCAGTGACTCCGACACCCCTCGCACCAGCTCGGCTCACTCTGGTACTAAGGCGGGTCGCATTTTCAGCACCCGATAAACAGAGGCAGCGGCAGGACCCACCAACCACTCCCGGGGCCTT
>NW_008795133.1:1323823-1350043 GCF_000699145.1 Aptenodytes forsteri | reverse complement strand
AGGCGTAAAAGGGGCAGTTTCGGCCTCTGCCCCCGAAAACGAGCGGGGCCGGGGGCAGGATGGGGCCACGCCTGGCCCTTGGTGCGAGGAACCGGTTGCTCCTGTTAGGGACCCCGTGGAAAAGGGGAAGGCCTAACCCACCCCCACCTCCCCGCAGGTGGCCGTGGGGGAGCCTGAGACCGGGAAGCCCTCGTTGTCCCGAGCAGTAGCTTCCCCGGGACACCGAGGGCGGGTCCTGAGCCCTCTCGAGCCCACTGACCCGCGGCCGGCTCCGCCGGTGCCAGCGAACGGGAGCTGACGACTCCAGAGGCTGCCAGCCTGACCTGCAGGGTGCTGTGAAAAGCCTTAATCGTTAGAAAACCTTTTAAAGGTGTCTTAAACGTACTCAAAGCTTCCTGCCACGCAGCTGGTATTTACTCAGCGTGTGCAGCAAATGGCTGTTGGGGTTACCTGAGGAATTTTACTTAACCTGGCTTTGTTAGGAGAAGTACTTCGACAAGTAGAGGGCATGTGATGTGAAATAATAATAATAAATAATAATAACAAACTGTAATACCTTTCATTTATCCATTAGATTTTTTCAGGAATTATGGTCGAGCGTCCATTGTTTAATGACACTCTTATTTTGTTTTTTCCAACTAGTGATACTTTATGGGATCTTGCTATAGCTGAAGTAGAGAAGAGAGAAAACGCTGACGACGATGGCAAGCACGTGGAAGTTTGGGAAAAATCACTATTATTTATGGGAAACAAAAATGGGGTAACGCTAAATACTGTACAATTCTGTGCTTTTCGAACATAGTTTTTGTCAGGGAAAATATCTGATATTTTCAGACATTAAGGTCCACTTAATTCTTCTAAAGACAAAATATGTTATGTTCTGATTCTGCAGAGAGTAGGCATTCCACAAAGGGTGGACCAATTAGACATTATTACAATTCAGAATTTCAAGTTTATGGTTTGGAGAGTCAAAACTTCAACCATTGTTATCGAGGATGTGCTAATTCTTTCAGGTTTGGCTTCCTTAATTTTTGTAAAAGTAACTGCCGGAAATAATGCTACTCTTTAATTGTTTGACATGTCAAATTTCCCCTTGTAAAGGTTTAACTGGTAACAATCCAATTTAAGTGCATTGATACCAGTTTTGTTGTAGGTAGAGGCCTTGACATCCTGCTACGAATTGTGTCTGTATTGTGTCAGACCTATTTGAACATGCCTCATCAGTGATTGCAAACTCGTGATTCCACATGCCTAAGATTGTTTTAACTCATTGTCCCATAAGTTTGACCATTAGTAATTTCATATTTTTCATTTGTTAGCATTTATTTGTAAAGTAAATAAGGAAATACTCGCCTTTTTGACCAAGTGAGTCATATTTTTAAGAATACAACTTTTATTTTAGAAGGATTGGTATATGTGCAAGCTCTTAATCAGCAATTTTTAAAACACCTTTTCCAGAGAAAATACAATGACTTTTCAGATTTACCTGAAATTCACTGATTTTTGAGATAGGAAAGGACACAGGAGCAAACTGTAGAAGTGCTAGCCCCTTCAGTGTGGCATGGTACTCAGTGTCTGAATTTCAACAGTGTAAAGACATATTTTTCTGTATGTTTATTTGTATTTTAAGCATTCTTTCTATTTCCATCTCATCGGTAATAATTAATTCCAGTGGAAACCAAACATTACATAAATGTATTATTAATAATTAAAAACTGCTGAACAGTTAACAGAGTTGGCCAGGTTGATCACTAATGTCTAATTTTAAGCACACTATTCCTATTACTGTATTTGTCATCTCTTGGTTTATAATTATAATAATGGTAGTGTAACTTGATTCTGACAGAAAGTTGGCAGTTCCATTTCCACTATAAGGCTACAAACAATTACATGAGTTTACACTTTTCCGGTACTTTATTATTGGAACGTTAAATGAGTGAGTTTCATTTAGCGATACAACTTTTATGCTTTAATGACAGTACAGTAGGGTTCTTCTTTGTTTTTAATTTCCAGGGAAAGACCACTATTATACTGAGGTGTCTCGAGAGGTATGTGTTAAATTTTTAAAAGTAGTTTTCAACTGTGGATTAGAATTTTACATAAATAGTTATATTGTGTGATAATTCATAATATATGTATACAGGTGTTGTATTCTGTGACCGGTTGATCACTTATGGATAAACTTATTTCCCTTCATTACTACCTGTCATCTGACCCCTTCAGTCCTTCTTCTCCAGTATTAGAGAGCTTAAGTGGCCGTCTATTGAGGTTGGTGCTGCTACTTCTCCTGTCTTCAGCAGCTGAGACCTGTTGTCTTAAAGTGTCCTCTCTGTATTGCTGTTTCTAAGCCAAATTCTGAACTGACTGATAAATATAATTTAGTAGCTGTAGAATTAACTCTCTTTACTTAGAGGATCTTGACAAAATGAAGTTATTTTTCCTTGCATAGGGAAGAGATTCCAAAGCCAACATTAGCCTTGGAATATACTTTTGGAAGAAGGGCAAGGAGACACAATACAGTGAGTATCCAGAAAGTATAGTTTACCCCATCTTTTTATATATATATACACACACATATAAAAAGAATATGTTTTATTTTTATGTATAAGAATCTTAGGGGTTTTAGCTTATTGTTTGTGAAACAAAAAGGGGTTTTTAATATAATTTTATTTAAATTAGCTATCTTAATTTTGTATTTTAATCTGTAATATGTTTTTCCCTCTCACTAAACCACAGTAGATCAGAGACCAAAGTATAACACAAAGCAATCAATCAGATTCATCTATAAAAACTACCTTGTCTGTCGTGTTTGAGTGCTTTTATTTTCCCATTGTAACATAGTATGCATGCCTTTAACTTTGTCTTTAAAATGCAAAAATGAGTACAAACCGATGAAGATACTTTACAAACAGTTTTATGAGAGAAGCAGTTATCTTAGAGGATGTTAACCCAAAAATTTAATTATGATTTATATGTCCATATTGCTAAATTTTGCACTGCAAATTATGTTAACAGAAATACCGAACCCATTCCCATCACAGCACAATACTGCCCAGCAGCAATAACTACTGCTGCAGGTAATTGCTGTTTCTGTTACTGAAGCAGGGAGTGGAAAATCTGATTCTGAAAGATAAAAATCACTTAAAACTTTTCCCAGAAACTAAACGAGAAGGTGGAGATTCATTACTTTTCCAGTTGCGAACTTCTCAAAAAGCATTAGTCTTGAGCTGCAATAAACAAAAAGAAAGGGAAGAGAACCTGATTTTTTTATGTTTATCATTAATCATGCTTCTTCCTGACTTTTTTACTTTACCGTGGTCATTTATCAAGACAGTTGTAGGCATGCCAGGAGTCTTTCTAAGTGTTGTATGGGATTTCCTTAACATGGGAAGTTTTTTATTTGGTTTTGTTTTTCAGAAAATACTAGTGAAATAATATATGTTCTTGTTCTGAGTTATTTGCATGAAAAGCCAGTTTATCAGATGAAGATCTTCTCTTGGTGTTGCATGGAAGCACACGTTTCTAACATAAAAGAAACTCTTTTACAGCCTAAAGATATAGCTCATTTTTGGGAACTAGGTGGTGGAACCTCATTATTGGAACTGATTCGAATACCAATCACTAGCAACAACGTAAGGTAAGTGAATTCCAAAGTTAATTTCAGCTTCCCTTCAAACATAAGTAAACTTCTAGACCTTCTATTGTGGAAAACTCCTTCAAAATGTAAGACGGAACACTTACGATTTTTTTCTAAAAATCATTGTAATACCACTGATACTTTGCTTTGACCTTCCTTTTCACGGTTCTCTCCTAATAAGCCAAGTTCTTAGCAATCTCCAACAACAACAAGAAAGCGATAACATGAAGGAAATAGGTTGGCCTTAAGTAGGTAGAACAAGAAATACAGAAAAAGAGAAGACATAGTATCTTCATGCTCAATGAAAGAGCAGAAAAAGCAACTTGGGGGCATACGAAAAATAAAATCTTGCTTCCTACTTCTGTATGCAAACATAAATGCTATCTCTGTGAGGGGCCGTATTTTTGGGTGAAAAATAAGGCAAAAAATTGTGACAAAAAAATATCTGGAGTTTTAGGAAATGAAGTGACCATCTGATGAGAAGATCATCATACAAGAGAGATGATGTTTCTGAGAGGGACTAAAACTATTGAAATTATTTGAAGACAAAAGGAAACAGGAATTTAGAGAGAATTAAGAGAACGTAGTGAGAAAAATCCATAAAAGTGGTGGAATGGCATAGGAAGAAGAAATGCATGAAGAGTTGCATGAAGAAATGAGAAGGTGACGGTGGGTGCATTTTATGTTTTTTCTGGTTAGGGAAGACGGAGTGGGAAGTGGAAGAGGAGAAAAGGATCAAAAGATACGTTTTGTATTATTATGCATTGCTTTATTCCTTTGGTAGTGAAGACAACTTTTTTGTCTGGGGGAAAAAAAAGGAAATAAAAAGGATCAAAAGATACGTTTTGTATTATCATGCATTGCTTTATTCCTTTGGTAGTGAGCTTTAACGTCTGTGGGGGAAAAAAAAGGAAATTAAAAAGGAGGGATACAATTTTTATCATGTACATCTGCTGCTGTTTTGGCTATTGAGATAATGCCATTATCTAGTGAGAGACTAAGACGGAATAAAAAAGAATACTTCTGGCATGTGAAGCTTTTTGTTTCTGGAAGAGCTTGGGGGAAAAAAGCAGCTATCATTTTTCAACTATTGTCTAAATGAACTTAACTGAGCTCCACCTCCATCAGTCTTTTCTTCCCTTTTTACTGATAAGCGATCTTCTGATGTGGATGATCTTAAGATTCTTTGATGGGGTAGCAACATTGTTCTGTAAGACCACTTCTGTTCATAAGGCAATATTTTTAACGTGCTCGTCAAAAATTCTACCATTTCAACTTAAGTATAGGTGCTTTTCACTGGTTTTCTCATCTGTCTGTAGTCAAGCAATTTGCTTATTTTAAAGTTCCATGAACTATATCTAGTTTCACCGAGACACTTTTCACCAGATTTTTTCCCCACAGCATTTTAAAGTGAAATTGGACATTCACTTTGCTTTGTAGTCTTTCTAACACCGCTCTGGTCTGGAATCCCCTTTTTCAAGTCAGGATGGAATGTGAAAGAATGATTGCATCCATTCAAATGGCTGCATTTGCGATGTTCTTCTTTACAGTTGCATTTTAATGCAGTTAGAGTTTTGGGAGGCAGGGTTTTAGAAGGAGAGGATTTTATGGGTAAAACATTTCTCATCATGATCCACCTTTAAAAGCCTGGTAATTGCTAAATATGTCTTGAATACTCTGACTTCTTCCATTTATCTTTCAGAACTGAAAGATACACACATTTGAGGTTCCAGCTAATTGGCATAGTCCATGGCACAGAATATTGCCCTTAACCAGTTTTTTCCATTTCATATTACAAAAGAATAATGAAAGTATAGAACTTTCTAATACCTTAACAGTTAGGAAAGATCTGAACCATTTGCTAATGTTGCTTCATCTGGGATGGTGGAGTTATGAGGTGGCAGGGATACATGACAGTAGAAGTGCCCAGTCATACAAGAAGGAGCTAAATGGGCTCAGGATATTTGCATGTTTTACTGCTTTGAAACAAAGTCTCCAGAAACAAAGTTTGATATATGCAATCCCCCCAAAACCTCCGATGGAAAGTTGCCAAAGTAATAGTTCTGAACAAGAGACAAGGGAAAGGTTTCTTCAGAGCTCAGAGTATCCTCAAAAGCCATCTTCCTTTGCTGACACATTTAATTATATCTTAGCATTTGTATTTTCACATTTGTCACTTTCAGCATTTGTACTACAGGTATGGTTGTATATGAAAATGTTAATTGTCTCATGCGCTAAAGATTTGACCAAATAATGCCTTTTTAATAGGTCATTTGCTGTAGTTCTTGTATTGGATCTGTCCAAACCTAACGAACTCTGGACTACTGCAGAGAAACTTCTGCAGGTCACCAGGAACCACGTGAACAAAATTTTAACCAAACTGGAAAAGACAAATCCTGAAGTAGCTACTGAAATTAAACAGAGGATGCGGAACAATCTGCAGAGGGATCATCCAGTAAGTTACTTCTAATATTTTCTCCAGATGTCACAGGCCTTTATACAGTTAAAGATAATGCTTTTGAAAATCATAAACAACTCTTTTAGATTTTTATGCATGACTGAAAATCCATTTGATGTAGATGAACCTGTTCACTGGAAAATTATAGCAATTTAATAAAAATTCAATAAGAGCAGAAACAAGGAAAGAAGGTTTCTTATATCTTTTTGTTAGATATCTAATGTGATTGTTATGGCATGTTACACCAATCAAAAGAAATAGTTTTAGAGTAGCAGTTTGCTTCCCCCCCCCATCTTTTTAAAAGGAAGATGAAAACTAGAATGTACAAAAGTCATCTAGCAAGAGACTAGCTGAAGGTACAAATTTAAGCAAAGAATATAGTTGTAACAGCCATCAACATGACTATATACTTTGCATTTATTTAAATGTCTATCACAAACTCAATGTCTTTTGATAATCTGACAACTAATTAAATTATAAAATTTCAGAAATGTTAACATCAGTCCTTTAAACATAATTGCTAACTAAATCTCTGGAAAAGCTAAACTAGATTATGCGCAATAGAAGTGAAAAGTCATTGTGCATTAAACCTCTGCAAATGTTGTGTGTATATAATGCATAAATAAGTATTCAACAATTCAAAGACTTGGCACATAAATCTAGTTACTGTAACTTCTATAAAATGCTGCAATACAGCAAATGCTTATATGGCTCAAACATTTAAAAGTAACTTAAAATTTATGAGAAAGCAACATACGCAACACTCAGTAGATTTAGAGTATAGGGTTTGAGATCTGCTGGATTATGATTTTGTTTTTTACTTTTAGAGAAGGTAATTCACAAAAAGAAAATGCCTGCAAGCACACTTGGCAATAAATCATGACCACAGTGTCAAGTTTAAATATAGGGGCTTACATACCAGAAAACTGCAAGCTTTTTTCAATAAGTAAAAAGAATAATGCCATTAATTGTTAAGAAGAGGCGGCTTGTTATACTTGTCCTGTAGGGAACACAATTATACCTTCTAAACTAGAATTTCAATTCAGCCTTCATTATCAAAAACAGAAAGGATGCAAACAAAATGTTATGTTACTCCTCGGTTCTCTTTTTACTTTCATCATTGTTCAAGAAAAAATTATGTCAATTTTGTGGGAGGAAATACTGTCTTTTATAGTCAAAGTAAATGACAGTTTACGCAGATTTTTATTTGCCTTTTTATAGCTAAACATATTTTTATGATAAACAGGAATTGGTGAAGTTCTTGGAGGTTTTTTTTAATGTTTGGATATATTCCATTGGCCTGGATAAAGAATTATTGGCTATGATGATAAAGCATAAGTATATCAATTGCAGACCTTGTTTAAAAAGGCTGGATGCACCTAAAGTAGTCCATAATAAAATATTAATTCCATAGTCAAAAGATGAATAGGGTTCAGTATGCCAGTTTTAATGTTTCTGATGTTATCCCGAGTTCATTTTTTCTTGGTTAAGAAACTAAATCTAATTTTTTTTCAGTTCTATATTCTATACACCCAGTTTTAAGTTACGATCATTTTGCTCAAAGCTTTTGCCTTGACAGTGTATGAGTGAAGCCATTTTTTTTTCCTCTCAAAGTAGAGGATTGTGCAGTATGTGCAGCTTCTTGCTAACATACTGTCATTTAACGTGTATGTGAAATAACCGGTTTTAGAAGGGAACAGTTAGGTCAACCTGTGCTACAACACATCTCTTTTCTACTCTGCTGCAACCAAAGCAGCTGGACTAAATAACTGTGTGAACAGGAGGGGATTGTCTCATTTCATATGGACTACAGGAAAACCTTCCAGATAACTTGAGAATTATTGTAATCTACTTATTAACACTTTTATCAGAAGTTAGCTATTTAACAGTTAAATCTACACCCCCAGAGCTGTTTTTGTCCACTGGTATTGATTTGCATTTTCCTGGTTGTTAGGTGACGTTTCCTCTTTCTGCTGATAGCAAACATTTGAAAATCACATTAAATATTTTTTAAGAATTTGGAAAATGTGATGTGGGGAGGACAACTGTGTGACACAAGAAAATCATTCAGCTTAATTTTCTTGAGCTTTTTACTGTATTACTTTGGATATGATGCAAGGAGAGGGAGTGTGTCAAAAAGCCAGTTCTACTAATCCAATCTGGCAGTTGTTCTGTGAATATATGAAGTTTTTCCTCTCTTTCCTTTCCATCTAATGTTGGAGCTGGAGTATATAGTGTAAGAGCCCTTATGCCAGCAAGTGTTCTGACTGCTCAGGGGGATTATTTCCAGACCATTTATGAAGAAAATGAGAAAATTGTAGAATATGGTATGGATACTGCATCAAAGTTTATTCATCTAACGTAAGGTTTTGAAAAAATAGAGCTTGTCTTCTGTGAATTAATTTTAACCCCTTTCAGTTGTTTTAACAGTTGCAATCTTCTACAGTTTGTTTACACTGCTTAACTGTCGTATATCTGTTTAATAGGATTATGACTTAGTTGACCCTTTTCCAATACCCTTGGTGATAATTGGAAGCAAATATGATATTTTTCATGTAAGTAATACCTAATGTATTTTTTTAATAATTAACAAATACCTGGTAAAGATTCTATATACTAAAATCTTGGTAATATAACAGTAATCATTTGAACAAAAGTACGTCCAGTCAGCCTTTTACCACAAAAAAATCTTGCCTTCCACAATACTGTTGGACGGAATACTGTCATTCCTTCACAAAACACTCCCAAACTGAGATTTTTGAGATGTACTTGGAAAGTGTTGAGATATAAGTTGCTGCAGACCAAAGAGGAAAACAAAAAAAACCCCATCATGTTGATGACTTTCTTTTATAATGAGAGAAATCCAGCTCCGTGTGTCCCTTCTGACAGCAGCTCTAAGTTTATGGCAGTGAAAGAGGGGCATCTCTCAAGTCAGCTGGTCAGATTTTTTTGGTAGCTGTGGCAGTACGAACAGTAAACTATCATTTCAGTCTGGAACTTTTTTTTTTTTTTAAAGTACTTCTTAAGTTTTCAGAGACAAGTGAGTAATTGCATCTTTTAGGGGGGAGAGGAAAGAAATGTCATAGTACTGCTGGATTCTCTCCCAGGGCGTTAAAAATCCAAACAAATGCATACTCAATTTTCAAGCAGCACTTGCTCATGAGAAACTAGAACAGTATGTTTGATTTTTAGCTGCCGTGCTGGCAGCCTGTGCTTCTCTGGATGACTACATAGTGCACTGATACTTGGCTGACTCTTTGAGTTACTTAATTCTTTATTAACAAGGTACTGTGCCTTCTTTCATACTGAGACTTTATGCGGAGCCATGACCTCTTTAAAATTCAGTGACTCTCATGTAATAAGCACAGAATAACAGCCTCATTCCATTGGGGTCTATGGACAGCCTCCTGCAGGCTTCACTGGGACTAGGTTTTCACCGATTTTTATCCAGGGAAGGCCATCTGTGTGATCTTATGTTAAAGAAACATTCATGAAAAGGTGGTTTTATGCACCTTTCAAATCTTGCAGGTATTAGACTTTAGAGAGCATATACCCAAAGGTTTACTGAAAGTTGAATATCTTCACAAAAAGAAAAAATCCTTGTTCTTCTAGTATGTAGTATTTCTACTTCTAAAAATTTAAAACAAAATAAAACAAATTAATTGGAAATGGAATACACATTCCCAATTAAGAAACTTTTTCTGGACTAACATATTGCCTGAATTAGGCTCCCTCTGTAAAAAAGAAACAAAGGGAAATTGTGACATTTCTTTTCAGAGTAGGCTGTTACTGATTCTGTCTTAAGATATAATTATGCTGACAGCTGAAAACCTCATATATTGTAGCCTAAGTGCGTTGCAGTTTATACAAAAAATTAAAAGTTCTAGCTGTAATATTTTGGTTTTTGTTTCTTACGTATATGTTCCAATATCAACTTTTTCAGGAGTTTGACTCTGAAATGAGGAAAATCGTAAGCAAGACACTTCGATTTATTTCACATTATTATGGAGCATCATTAGTGGTGTGTATATTCACTTTCTAACTAAGGATAGAGAAGATGAGCAATATTTGTGTTACAAAACAATATTTAAAAAAATAGAAATGTAAAACTCCTAGAGAAAATGGGATTTAATTGGTTTTACAGTAGCTTTCTTCATGAGCTAATCTGTCAAATGGGTTACAGGTATTGGCAGGGGATGGGTGGATATACCTTATGAATAAAAAAAATGCATAATTCCCAGTATCAGCAAAAAATAAATAAAAATAGTTATCCATTAGCCAACTCAGTTTCTGTATTGAGTTTACTGCACATCTGACAAAAGTTTTTTGGTACAAGAAAGGAGGACAGGGAAAAAGTGATCGCCCTAGATAGAATTAGAGAACTGGCCGTTTTGGTAGAAGCATGAACTTATGTCTAGTGACCTGGCTTCGGTAGATTTAAAAACTTAGATCCAAGGCCTTGTCTTCACAGCAGTTTAAACATACCGGATTATCACACTTACAGTGTTGAAGAATAAAGGCAGGGATTTTTTTACAGTAATGAGTAGGAACTGCCAACCATGAGGACAATGCAGTATTTATGTGGGTATATAAATTGATTTTGAGTTTGGCTGGTCATCTCCTGCGTAAAGACAAAAACATGCATGCTGAGGTTCACAATCCAAAAAAGCTGCCTCTTGGGCTCTCTCTACATGAGAACATGGTTCCAATTGTATCAACCATCATTTATGTAATAAATAATACTTAATAGTGGCTTATTTTGATTACCAAACAACTTACATTTGTTTTAAATTGTTACAATCACAGCATGTCCTTTTGCATCCATGTAAAATTGTACAGCTTTTGTACTTTGACACGTGAATTCATCTTTTGTTAATTGAGAATACAACTGTCTTGATCTAAAAAAATTTTTTTAAAAGAGTATTTAAGCATTATTGTAATTAAAAATGAAGAACTAGGAGCCTAAAACTCTGGCAGCTAAATCCTGATTGCCATTGAAATGAGTGGGAGAAACTTCATTTCCCACAGTAGGGATCTGACTTCTTTCTCAAAGACATGAATCTGTTAGGATACAAAAGCCCTTAGACAGGAATAAGCACACTGTTTGAGAGGATATTCTGGGAGCTGCTTTCTGATAAATCTGTACCAGTTCTGCCACTATCAAGTTGCTTTATGATGTGTGAACGGTTTTAGTTATTCATTACATTTCTAAATTTTTATGGTATTCTGGATAATTTTTAGTGTATTTTAAAATCTTAATAACTCGTTAGTCTTGGGCAAAAAATTTGTGTCTCTACGTGCATACTTCAGAAGTTGTGAATCAATATTTTAAAATTTATTCTTTAATCTTTATGCTATTTTTCATTTAATCTTTCTTGATCTATATATTCAGTCACAAATACATTCATGTTTTGGAAAGGGAGGGTGAGATTTTTATTGTAGTAAATTCAGTGCACATATACGAAATCTATTGAGGTCAGGAATTAGCCAAGCTCTATCTGAAATCCTCTATGCAGATGACAATGTAATATTTCTATGATGGAAGATCATAATGTATATTTTGTTTTCCGATTCATTTAGTTTACCAGTAAATCTGAGGCTCTCCTGCTGAAAGCCCGTGTTCTTATTAATCACTTGGCATTTGGCTATGATAAAAGGTAACATAATTATTGTCCAACTATTAAATGTCTTGCCCAGAGTTTAAAAGTACTTAATAAAAAATATTTTAATCACCAAAACATTTTTTTTCTTAAATATGATCTCTGAAAGATTCTTGTTCATGGACTTCTACTCCTGTGTCTCAGCTGCCTATCTCTGCACAGGACAGTGATAACTCTTTGGTTTTGATCCCAAAACTGATGGATTAGAAACATGGTCACCACTAGAATTGAGTAGATTTTCATTTACGTGTATTTGTATGCAAGGCCCAGTAAGGGTCTAGTCTTGGCTAGAATAATGTCATTTTTCGTTGATTGCTAAATGCTCACTTGATACATTTTCTTTTTTCTGTTTAGCAAGTCTTTATCAGTGGATCCCGGCAAACCTCTGTTTATACCAGCAGGCCTGGATTCGCTGAGCCAAATAGGTTAGGACATTTCCTGTTCATCGTGTTTGTCGCTTAATTGTTTTTGAAAATGAGAAAAAAAATCTAAGCAAATAAAAAATAAATTATAGCACATCAGCTCACTTGATACATTTTCTTTTTTCTGTTTAGCAAGTCTTTATCAGTGGATCCCGGCAAACCTCTGTTTATACCAGCAGGCCTGGATTCGCTGAGCCAAATAGGTTAGGACATTTCCTGTTCATCGTGTTTGTCGCTTAATTGTTTTTGAAAATGAGAAAAAAAATCTAAGCAAATAAAAAATAAATTATAGCACATCAGCATCAGTTTTAACAGATTATTGAAGGAAATTACTTAGAAATTACAGTTACACGATTCAGTATTTATATTATTGAGAATTACTTGCACAGTTTTGTTAGGTAGTTTAATAAGGTATCAGGACTACTTCAAATAGTAAAGTACCAATAAGCGTAGTTCTGAAAGAAAATATAATATACGATACCACTCAGCCTGTTTCATGGTAGGAGGTGAGTGTTTTTTCAAACTTGTTTCAGCTTGTCACTGTAGAAGATAAAATATTAAATTAGATGGATCATTATCCAAAATGCTTTGATAATTTATGTTGTTATGACAACATACTTGTATTACTTTGTGCTGTGCTCTATTCCTTAGGACCACCACCCGCTTCTGATAGTGATATTGGAAAGATGCGTGCAAACACACCGTTGGAACTGTGGAAAAAAGTATTTGAGAAAACATTTCCTCCCAAGGTAGGTATTTACACGTCTGCTTCACAGGTTCTTTTCTCACAGAATAGTAGTAATATCACTGCTAATTTTTGTCTTTCAAGTCCAGTCACTGGAATTTCAGTCTCACTTAGCAGTGCTGTTTCTTCCAACCTCTTTAATTCATACTTTTTTAAAAGGTACAGATTTGTATGTAGTGGTGCTTTGATTATTGGCTTCTGCATCTTCAGTTGCCTTCCTACATTTAGTAATAATGAAAGTACCAATGTAACCCTCTGTTTTTTCCAAAGTTATACCATTGCCTTTCATTACATTGAGAGACAAGCTATACTCAGCGTTTTTGGAATTCTATAAGGTGACGTATCCCCTAATGCCTAAACCAAATGACAGTGATATTCCAAGATGAGAGCTCTTCCTGGCTGTAGCAAGCTACTGATCCTTGTTCTCCTAGGGCATGAGGCTTTGAATGAGGCGAGTGTGTTGAGTTCCTTGCCAAAATCTGTCAATTTGCTATGGGAAGTGTTTGGATTTGCAAGGTAATTAGAATCCCTTGGCACCTATGTAGTGATAAATCTTGTACATATTTCAGAAAATTCTGGACCCAAGAGGCAAAGCCCCAAATACTTCTTTTCAATAAAAAGTAATTGCTGCTGTTAGGAAATCAAAATTCTTTTCTATTTGACCTGAGCAAATACAGGCTGCTGCTTTCTCCTCGTGTACTAGATTGTATCACAGTTCTTTATCCCTGTCCATTTCCTGCCCTACGGCTTACCTGGGCAGGCAAGGAAGTCAGTCAGGGCTATGAAACTGTGCCTCAAATTATGGTGCACAAACTGGGCTTTTTCTACTTTTCAGTCTATGGATCTCCATTCTTGGCGAGAAGGAGTCTGAATTCACTCTTTCCCACTCACTTGACTACTACATATCAAAGCCTAGAAATTATTTCAGGTGGTTTGTGACCAGAAGAAATTATCACTAAGATGCCGTTCTGACTACAGTATGCCCCAACATGATAAAGACTGAACTTTACTTTTCAGAAACTGTACAGGACTATTATTTTTCATGTCACTTTTGCCCATAGCCTTTTAAAACACAATAAACAAACCTTCCCCAACCCCCTATGCCATAACTCCCGAACTCCCCCTGAAACAGCTGGAGAAATGAATACATTTCTCATCTTGCAAGCTCCGTCAGTGTTCTGAGGTATTAGTCTAATTAAAGAAGATTTGCCAAGGAGATTCCCAGTCTTCTGTTTTGGTTCCAAAATATGCTTTAAACTTCAAAGCTGTTTTTATGATTGTGAATTTCTTTTTTCCATCACCTCATCTAATAGTAATTATAATTCTGATTTATTTTATTCCATCATTTGTATGATTGACTTATTGCTACTTTCCATTTGTTATGAGTAAGGAGCGATCTGCAGGACAACATTTAAAAAAAATAAATCTTATTTGATAGTGTTTCTTTCTTTTAGCGTATTTGCTCTTTGGAATTAAACTTAAATTTAGAGTTCCCTCAAAGTTAGTAAATGAGATTTCAAGTGTTCGGCAAAAAGATAGTAACCAATTTCTCAGATATTGAAATAACGCTTCTGGTAACCAGAACTGAATTTTAGTCTTGAGTATTAAATACTCTAGCAAGAGCAACCTTAACACAAATGTCATGGGCCAGAAGGATATTTTCATTTTGAGGAGAGAATAATAAACATCTAGCAAATAAGAATATTTTCTTTCCTTTAAGATCTAACTGCGCTATTACTTTCTCATCATTTTACCGATCTAAGATAAAATACAGTGTATTTTATCTAATCCGTGTCCTATAGCACAAAATTCTTCCATAAATGCAGGATTTTAATACATTTGTATTAAAAGCAAAATACTTCCATTAGATCTACAGAGTTGCATTTTCTTGTTAAAAGAACAAAAAATAAATTTTATCATTTGGGCCTTTATCATTTTTTCTCTTAGAGTTTCTGCAATTTACAAGATACCAAGGACCCTGCACAGGATTTACAATATGCTGAGTACGAAGTGGATGTTATGAGAGCTCAGAAAAACCAGGTGTGTGGTTGTTCTCCAGTTGCTGTTCACAGTCGGGTATTCCAGAACCACCAGCATTGCTGAATTAATTGTAGAATATACTCGTAGCCCCCTTTTTGCCTTTAAATAACTTCAATGTTAGTTTTCAACTTAGTCGTTTGGGCTTTTTTTTTCCATTGGTAGACATTAAGCAGGTAGAGCATTGTTAGATCTCAAATTTTGGCTCTGTGGTTTCTTTAGAAATGAATAATTCAAATTTTCCCTCTAGCTGTCTTCCAGAATTATTTCACTAAAATAATATTGAAGCAAAGCTGTGAACTGTGAAGCTTTCTTGGCAGTAATGTCTTCACTTCTGCACCCCGTACTCTCATTTGGATGTTGACTAGCAGGAATTCTAGGAAGCGGTATCAAGGTTTGGGGTGGGGGCTGTTTACTTTTTTAATTTTTGTCTTCCACCTTCAAAACTTTTTATTTAAACTGGAAAGGTACTGAGATGATAACACTTCTGACTCGAGTTTGCAGGCTAGCTACGTCTTATCTTAAACAGAGTGAACAGAATTATTCCACAGTGATATTTGGCTTAACCCCTGAATTCCAGGAAAGACCTTTAGCGGGGAAAGGGTCTTTTATTTTTTCTTATTAATTCTGAAGTGTTTCTGCATTTCCCTACATTTGTGGTGAATTAATTTTGTAGAAAAATTCTGTGGCAAACTAGACGAAGGTTAGAACATTGCCTTAGATATCAGTGTATGTACAGTATTTCTACTCACGTGATGTTAATAGTCTTCATCAATATCATAGGTATGGGTCTGTTAAAATCAATCCAAGATTTGTGTATTTTTCTTTGGTTGGAAGAAGTACCACATACTTATTCTGGAAACTCTCTATTTCGTATAGATTCTTTTGTTCCACACACAGAAAATTCTTTGCTAGAATGACTGAGAAACATTCCACTCTACTCTCGCAGCTTATATGTGGGCTATTTGTATGCCATTTAACTTCCTTGTGGACCAAGTTACTGCGGTTAAAGGAGGTCTTTCTAACAGCGCTTAAGGTGATGGATTGTACCAATCTAGATCTCACATGCTTTTACAGACCCACGCTCTTGAGATGAAAGGCAGTTTTATTGAATTGCACTGCAGTTAATCTCAACTAACCCTAAAATACCACGGCAAATTTCATCTTTTTGCACGCTTGTAAAAGAAAGCCAGAGGATTAGATTATTACTGCTATCACATTTTTGTAGAGTTTAGTTAGATTGCATAAGGCAGTAAACCTGTAGTTACCTGATCTAAAAAAAATACATTAATAATGTAAAAGAATAAAGCAATTTCAAGAATCCCCTGCAGTCTTTGAACTTGCACATTACCTGTAATATCCTGTTAATGTAGGCATCAGTTCTGAATTTCTGTTGCATCAAGAGCAGCCTTAGAACTCATTAAAATTTGTAAAGCACATTGCTTTTGGAATTTATAATGTAATCTCATACTCAGTATATCTATATATCTCAAAATAACTATATGGTGTACTAGGTTTGTTATTTTTAGATAATACTTACGTCTTGCAAAAGAAGAGACTGGTATGCCTTGATTAAATCATATAGGAAATTATTAATTTTCTGTTTTTAAACAAAAGAGACAGGCTTTTAGAATCTTAATCTGTTCAAGGGCATTGCAAACCAGTGTAGCTTCTTTTAGTTGGACTACTACAAGTAATTTGAGCATTAAAGAGAAAATTACTTTTGTTATCTGCAGCTATTTCCTGAACTTCTCTATTGTGAAGTTCAATTATTACAAGACTATTTGCACACTATTAAAATGTTTTATACTCCAAGAATTTCATTCAATTTGAAATACACCAAGATAGCAATATACATCTAAAAGAAAAGAACTCAGTAGTTGCAGTGAGTCTTGAAGTGTCTTTGGATTTCCCAGTTATATGAAAAGTGGCACAAAAATCCTATTTTTAAAGCAACGTTTTAAATGCATCATAAGTCTGGCACTCTTTATAGAGTCTCATGATATCTATTGTGTAGGAGGAATGGTATATTAAGATGTTTAATATGCAACATGTTGCTAATGAAATAATAGGACAGAATGCAAAATGGATGTTTCCTATGATGACAGCGTATATTTTAAAATCATTTAAGTGCATGTTGTCATTTTTCTCGGTTACTTTCGGTTAATTAATATGCCACTTTGGACTCTAGGTGATAACCAGTTTGCTTGTTTATCTCAAAGATAAGCTTTAAAGGAAAAAAAAAACCACACAAAAACATAGCAACAGAAACAAAATACAGCCCCTGTCACTGAGTCTGATTGATAGAAGAACTAGCATACCTGGCTGACATTGCAGTCTTGGTCAGGACAGCTCAATAACACTGTAATAGATTTACAGATAACTGTGGCAATACAAAGTTTAATTAAATCAGAGCTATTTCTCTGTGAGGAATGTTTTTAGTGTCCTAGCACTTGATGCAGCCAGTGTCAAAATGGATCCTTGTACTTTGGATCATATATTCCTATTCCAGCAATTTCCAACTTTGTAACCTTGGTTGAAAGGTTTGTCTGCAACGAGGGTTTGTACACGCTAGCAGAGTAAAAGGTTAAATTCTCAAGTATAAAATTAGAAAACAGTTTTTTAAAAAAAAAAAGTACAGAAACAAGAAAGTACCTGGCTCACTCCCACGTACTAGCTGTCAGCTAGTATTTATCCGATACGCTTTTTGGCTGTAGCAGTTAAGAGTCCAGCTCATCAGCATCCTGTCACAAGAGTGTTTTCTTTTAGACCAGATTATTTTGCCTCCTTAATATTTTCAGAGTTAACTATGAGACGTACCACACTCTTCTAGACCTTTTTGCTCTGGAAAGCTCTCTGAGGCTATCTTTTCCTCACTGTGCCTTTGTTCAAGATAGAGAGATGTGCTCTTTCTCAACTGTGTCTTTTCAGAATGCTTTTCCTAGTTCTGACCCCACAGGCATAAAACGTGCAGGCTTATATCAAGTAGTGCTGTTGCAATTGTTTACAGCTTTTTCATTCTCTGGAGTTAAGCTCCGAGAGAGAGAATACAGCACCAGGGACCTTTTTGGAATTTACATTTTTAATGTATTTCTTAACTAGCAGATTCTCTTGGGGAATGACTGGAATTTTGTGCTCTTTGCAGGGCTTTCAAGGGTCAAGAAAAACATTCATTTTGCATATGTATTAGGCTTTAAACGTGTAGCTTGCTGTTAACTCTTCATACAGCCCATGTAAAACATAAACAAGATGACAAACTTGTCATCCATTTCTCCCTATTCTCTGCTAGCTTTTTGGCTTTTGATGCTTTAAGGTGACCTTAATTTCATTTTAGGTACACACATAACTTGAATAAGAGCGAGATCTTTTAAAATAATATTGTCGATTAGAGCTGCACGTATACCACCTGCATCTGTGAGCACCTAGGAGTGCATGAAAGTCTTGTTCCTTAGTTCCTTCTAAATGTTTGTGGCAGTGAGATGGCACATGGGGGTGTCTGCTCTGTTTCCTTTAGAAATGCTCTCTGCCACAGAGGTAAGTACCCTAAGATGTCTTTTCGAAGGTTTTTGTTTGTTTCAGGTCTTAGCTATCCTGTTATGCCTTGTACTGCTAATACTCAAAATAGGTGCTTGGACCTTTTTCATCTGGATATTTGACTGCAGCTTCATTCATTGAAGCAAATGATAAAGCTAACCTTGAGCTCAAAGAATTGGATAGCCTCCCAGTCAGGTACTTAAGAAGTCAGTGTCACGCAATGCCAAAGTTCACATTGACTGGTCCTTGTTACACAAAGATACTACTTTAGGGATTGGTGCCAGTTTTAGCTGAAGCCCAATGCCATAAAGTATACTAAAAAAAAAAAAGAAAAAAAAAAGATAGATGCCTGGTGCTGTTTGGTGTCAGCTAACAAGAAGTCATGGAAGCAGATCTCAACGAACAGGGCTATAACTGTTAAGACTTTAAACAGAAGAAGGGGAGGTTCTATAACATCTCGCAAGGAAGCGTAGTCCTATCTCCCCTAAAATAAGACTGACCTAATTAACCATGTCATTTACAACTAAAAGTCATCTCGGTGTCAGATCTGCAGCTGTCTGATTGAGACTGGGACTGTGTTGGCCAACAGAATGAGAGCCATATTTTGTCAGCATACTTCTCTGACACAACCATACTGCAGAACTTCAGGAGACAATTTCAGTCTCATTCAACAAAATAGAAGATGATTGCATATTGTGCGATGAACCTCCTTGGTCAGACCGGTGTTACTGGGCAGAGGAGTATGACAGGCACCTTAACGTGGGTAACAGAGCAGTAGCATCCTTAATTTTTTCCAGAGGAGGATAAGCACTAGTCTTCATATTGTGGAGAAAAAGTTATTTAGGATGTTTACTCAGCTGCCAAGAATAAGCTTTCTCATTTTCACATGAAAGCATGGCCAAATGGGTACAAAAGATTTTTTTTTTTTTTTTAAACCAACTTAAAGAGCATTATTAGAGCACTGTTATTAAATTTCCTACTGAAGTTTAGGTGCTTAAAATTTTTAATCCTTGATTCAGTACTTGGTTATTTTCACTATGTTCCAGATTGAGGGCACTTTCAGTAACTTTCTTTTTCATGCAGTTTAAGTCATGTCAGTCCCTCAGAACTGAGGAAATGCAACAATTAAGGCTTTTCCTACAGTCTTAATTTTTCCTCCTTGTTTGTAGACATTATAGTATTGTCTTTAATTACATGATCATATACTATTTTGCTGATGTCTCAATTCAATTGTTCAGTATTTCTTTTCATCATCCTTATTCTTTGTGTACCTTATTTCTCAACCTGCCATTCAGACACTTCAATGAACACAAAAGTATTAATTTTTTTTCTCTGAGAATGTGTGGTAATGCTATCTATCTTATCTGAGTGCTTCACAAACATCGGTTAAGTCTGTCTTCCCAGTCCCTTTATGAGATTAGGTGTGATCTTCCCCATTTGACAGATGAAGAATTTACAGAAACACAGAAGTACAGGAGCATTAAGGTTAAAAAAAAAAAAATTAAAAATCCACTTTATGCCAGTGTTGAGACATCTAGGACAAGTTGCTAGCACTAATGAAGTTTAAAGCACTCAGAGCACATTGAAAGCATATTTAAATTGCAATTGTTTGAATGTTAGTCTTACCTAGCTGTGTCTCCAAAATAAATATTTATACTTTTGTTCTGTACTTCTGTATGTAGTGGTATAGCTATACAGTTTTAATATATGCTGTGGTTTTGATACTTTGCATTTCTGTGTTGTTTTGCATTGTCTTTACACTGAATTGCCTTCTAGCTAGCTAAAATTGCAGCAAAATAAATTCTGCTAAATTATCTGCCTCTTTCTTGAAACAGTTTAGTCAGATGATAAATCTGTAAAGCTAATTATTTAGGCAACACCTGTAGACATGACCCCAGACAGCATTGTCGTTATATGTAAAACTTCATTGCCTAATTTCACCCCTTCCTGTAGCCTTTGAGAAAGTTGTTAGAATTTAAATTATTTACTTAGCATAAATCAGGTTACATGTTTTCCTTAAAATATCACAGTATTCTTTCTATTCCTAACTGTTGGCAAGTTCCCAACAGTTCAGTACATTCCAAGATCATAATTATTTTATATTAATAATGAGGGAGTGAAAATACTGAGTAAAGACTGGCTTAGAGATAGAACAGTTCAGTAGTACTAGAGTTGTATTTAATAATGCAACTTACTAGATTTAGACTAGACACAATAAGTTCTGTGTTAGTCATCTATGAGTTACTTAACTGTAAAACTAGACTTCTGCAAGCATCATGAAGAATATGCACTAATTAAATATCCTCTTACTGCTTATAAATCTGTGGTGCTTTCTGAAAATTTCGCACTGATGACAAAGCTGCTGAAGTTATTTCCTGAGAGAGAGAAATTTCCATTTATTATTTCCATACAGTTTTTAGATTATTTTCTTTGTTGCTCTGCCCTTTATTTTCTTCTTCCTCCCTCTGTGCTCTGGATTGAGAACTAATACTTCTGTTAAATTCACCAAGTGTGAATTTTATTATTTTTGTCCGTTCTGGTATCTGTACAACTACAGTGAAACCTTCCTTGCTCTGTGAAGTCCACTCTTAAAATCAGAATAGCAATCGTATAAAACACATGCCCACTTTTGAGGGTCTGTGCTACATTTATACTAATCCCTGGTTTACATCCACCTCTTTTCCTGATCCAAGTAAGATATGATGACTTTTTTTTGTATTGCAAGCAGTACATGGTTAGGTCTAACAGTACCTCATTAGAGTATCATCTTCCTGCAAATACGTTGGAAGCCTTCTTATTCTTAAATAAACAAAAAGCAATCGTAGTGCTTTCTAAATTAATTTTTGCTGAAAAAATCTTCAGAAATAATTCCCGACACTATGCACCACTACATAAAATTCAGAGGATGAAATTGTTGTTTGGTGATGTTGCTAGAACCTTTTATTACAGGCTTCAAAATTCCCAGTAGCACTTCTGACTGAAACAGGCTCATTTGTCTACCATGTTAGTACTCAGCTGATGTCAAGTATAGCATAATGTAGATTGCCTCATTTTTCATACCTAATTTGTTTTATTTATACCTCCACAATTTGAGCCTCTGTTTGTTTTTAATAATCTAATTACTATCTAGAAGATGCATAGTTTTAGTTACGACACTGGGTTTGCATTTTACTTTTACACACAGATGCTAACTCTTCAATCTACTAAACAGTAGCACCTGAAAGAATATTTTAACTACTAACTGAAAAACAAAACAAAAGTAAAAGCATGGCATCACTGTCTGTCATGAGTAATACACTTCCCGAAAAACCTCAAGCAATGATGAATAAGAATTCCACAAATATCCGGTACCGTAGATTGAATAGATATGGTATGCCGATTTCCTAAACACCCATTGCATTCCTCTGAAATATATTTCTGCTTACTGCTTTCTGGACAAGCCTGTGCTCTGCAGGGCTTTCTAAGGTCCACTGGTAGGTCTCTAAATTATCACCACTGGTGACATGTAAGCTTACAGAAGTTCATTTCAGTCCTGTGCTTAAAAAAAAAAAAGAAAAAGAAAGACAGTAGGCCTTGTTTTTCTAGTTTCTTTGTGGTAATCTTCAGGAATTACCAATCCATTTTGCTTCTTGAAAGGCCCTGACTCCATGCGTGTGAAACAGTAGTTTCTGTTGGGTAATTCTGATTTCTGTTTTTAAAACGCAGGTAGTGTTACATTGCTGTATGTTCATAGGGAGCCTGGTTTCTCAAACTGAATGTCTAAAACCCCACCCAAAATGTCTTCTACCCTAGAAAGCAAGTATCTAGGCCTAAATAAATAAATAAATAAATAAAATCTAGCTCCTTGTGTGAGAGCAAATGTGGCAAAATTTATAGCACTTTTAATATAATTTTATTAAAAATAAAAAACACATTGTACGTTTTTTCTACAGTGAAAAATGTTTGTACGTGCTTTAAATGTTTAGGTGGCTAATGTATGAATCTTACAGCTTTTAATAATGAGGAGATTAGATTAATAAGTATGTATGTTTCTGTTTTAGGAACTTGAACAATACAAAAGAAATGCCGCTAAATCCTGGAAAGAAATGGATTTTGACCCTGATTGATGAACAGCTATAGGTGTCTTCATTTGAACATTATACAAATTACTTTAAGCATTTTAACATTACACTAGCAATTTAATCTGATGCAGTTGAAAATATACAATATCAAACTACAAAATTAATATTTATTAAGCATTCCGGTTACTATTTTTAATAAAAATAGCCATTTATTTGTTCAGTCCAAATTTAAGTATATCTTGGTACTGACACAGAGTTTTAAAAAGTGGGGAGAAAGGAATTCTAGACTGTTCAGAGATGGGTTTGAATATGAAGACTGGCATTCATCAGTTCTACCTACTCTATAGTTTATAACACAATATTTGATTTATTTTTTAATGCTTCTGCCCTAAACACGTATTTAAATATAAACAAGTTTTCACACCCAAAATACGAAACTGCATAGTAAAGTATGCTAGGCGTTCTTTTCCTAGTTCCTTGCATATATAATTCAAAAGCAAAGCTTAAGAATATATTTGCATCATTGTTTGATGTATTTGAATAGGATAGTTCCATAAAAACTGGCAGAATAAAGTGGAATTAAAACCAGGTTTGACCTGATCTAAAATTCAGAAGTTTGCTTTATCACGGTTTCAGTATCATACAGTTTAACACAGGAATTATTTCTTGCAATGTATAATGTTGCAATAACTTTGCACAGAATTCAGAAGACATTTCTGTCAAATATTCAAATGCTATGAAGTCAGTCTAATCAATTTGACAGATACTTGGTTAGTGGTGGAAGTGTAAGTGATGCGCATGCAGCCTCATGGTGAAACACACTAGCCTAAACTACACACGGCTTTTTGTCCATGGACATCCTCGCTGTTATGAGATGGCCTGAGTGTTTTGAGAATACGCAAGACAAGATCTAGAGTAAAGCCAGAGGTGTCTCTTGAGAGGTAAGACTTCTTGTTAGAGAATATATGTCTGAACGGTCACTTGGCAGACCAGATTGTAAGAATGTTCCCTGATGAACAACCCTACATGCGCATAAAAACGGGAAAGACAAGCTAATGTAGTATCTTTCCAGCTCTTTAAAGTTACTTGTTATTTTTAACATATTTGTTCATCAAATGGTTTTCTGATATAACATTTGTAACTTAGAATATTATACATAAAGCTACTAGAAAAAATCTTGGCCTCACACTTAAGTGGAGAACTTGCATTTACTCGAGGATTTCAAATTCTTCGTTACAAAGTGCATAATCTCAAATATATCAAATTAAACTAATTATATTATTATGGAATTTTAAGATACAAATACACTTACCTCCTCGAAGAAACCTCTAGCTATCCCTCTGTAATAAATAATTTCTTCACTGAACATGCGAAGTAAGTTATAAAATCTGGGAATTCAGTGTCTGTTAGGCTTTCAATTTTGAGAGGTACTTATATTGATTAAATGGATAAATTAGACTTTGGCATGTTAGTGAGCCCGTGAGAATAATTTCCAAAGATGCAAACTACATCGCTTCCAAGAACTGGCAAACAACTTTTATATTTTTCTTCCCTAGCTAAATAGACATTTTATTAACAAACAAAAATTTGTTCTAGTAATTCACAAACTGCTTCCAAAACAAGATTTAGAATTTTATAATGAAAAGAAGGAACAGATGTAAATAACATAATTGTCTTCTCTGATTTACCATCGTTTACAAGACAAAAACATGTTGGGTAACTTTTATATTGCTTAAAGATTCTGTACTCATTGACTGTAAAGTATGCATAAGATTAAAGTGGAGTGATTTCTTGATTCTGTCTTTATTTACACTTACTTGGTTTGTTGCATTTCTACAAATCCCAAAAATGGTATCAAAACAAAGCATAGGAGTTAAAATACAAGATTTACTAGCAATTATACCTCTCTGCTTATTGGTAATGGTTAAAACCCAAAACAGTGTGAAAAGATTAGAGCGCCATCGATACATTGTTAAAAATTGACAGCAACAGCAGACTAAGTTAAATTCAAAAAGTCCTTTAAAACACGTAGTACTGTTGATTATGGCTGATTTGGGAGTGGGGTGGGAATACCAATAGCAGGAAGCCATTCATGCTCTTAAGAGAACATTGTTTTTCAAGATGGAAAACATCCGGTTAGAAACAAACATAAGAAGATGAATGTGTTTCCGTATGTATAATCACTTAAATTCTATCTAAAATCCATCAATTTAAGCCTTCAACCATAATCAAATTAAAAGTGTATTATTAGACTTTGTTAGCACTGCTACTTTTTTATTGCCTGCCAATAATTCTCTCTCTTATTTTGAAGCTCAGAATTGCTATAATGGCAAGTCCTGGTAGAAAAGCGTAGAGTATTAAGAAATCGATTGTGAACCGGGACAATGCACCAGGAAAGTTTTTTTCAATGAACTGAATGCCATGAGAGAAAATACACGCAGCATTAATTGCAGAGGAACTGTTGGCTCCACCTGTCAAAAGAAAAAATTAATTTCTTTAGTAGGTGAATCAGTAAAATTAAAACTCGGGCTTCAGTATCTAGCTCGTACATTTAATATACCTAGCCCTAATGTTATTTTAACGATGAACTATACCCACAGCAATATTTCCCATCATTTTGGAATAAGAACAGACAAGCCATATGTTTCTGCAGTTAATCTATGCCATATTTTTTTGAAGGGAAGAGTAAAGGGTCACTAGGAGCTTTCTATTTTGTTCATGCCAAACAAAAGAGGATTTATAGCTTTTCAGACACATTATCTGGAGGGGCCTCAAGAAGCAAGTTGCCCAATGTGGTAGACTTACGGTGTTCATATTTGTTGAATGCTTCCAAAATTCAGGAAATGGAGACTGTCTGAAGGGCACATTAAAAATCAGCTGTTTATTATTACTACCAAAGTCATGGATTAATTTTCTAACGTTTGCCAGCTATGCTCTTGTAATAAAGAGGGACAGGAGAGATTAATGGATAAAGAATATATAGCCTTGGAGAGGAGCACAGACACCTGGCTACAAAGCCCAAAATGTCTTAGGGTAGGTCCAAAGCTGTAAGTTTTACCCCCGCTGATGGATGTTAGCTACTAACCCTGCCAACCTGATTGATTCTAGTGTTTTGCCGGTTATCTGGCTCACAGCCTGACAGATGCAAGCTGCTCAGTATATGCCATCGTAACATACTTGAACTGAAGCCTCACTAGTATGAAAGGAAACATCTGGTCAGGTGTTACCTGTCAGTGCTCCCTGCACTGACATTTGATCTTATACTGTGCAATTCTATTGATCTTCTATTTGCGTAACACTGCTCCGATAAGCATATAACAGGCTGCAAAGTTTACCTTCCAAAATGTCCCCAAAGGGGGGGATAAAAGAACAGGTGAAGAAGAAAAAGATGAAAAACTGAAAGAATGAGAAATGGTTGAAAAAGGGAGTCAAAGTTTTGTCTAGCTTGCGGAGCCAACGAGGAGAGGTGCTATGCTGCACTATGATCTCGCCAACAAGGAGGGGCTGGGGGGGAATGTGAAGCTCAAGGGCAGCCTGGGCTGCAGTCACCACGAAATGGTGGAGTTCAAGATCCTTAGGGCACCGAGGAGGGTGCACAGCAAGCTCACTGCCCTGGACTTCAGGAGAGCAGACTTTGGCCTCTTCAGGGATCTGCTTGGTAGAGTG
>NW_008795133.1:1322983-1323640 GCF_000699145.1 Aptenodytes forsteri | reverse complement strand
TCAAACACAAAAAGGAAGCCTACAGAGGGTGGAAGCAAGGGCAGGTAGCCTGGGAAGAATACAGAGAAATTGTCTGAGCAGCGAGGGATCAGGCTAAGAAAGCTAAAGCCCTGAGAGAATTAAATCTGGCCAGGGATGTCAAGGGCAACAGAAAAAAAAGCTTCTATCAGTGATAAAAAGAAGACTAGGAAAAATGTGGGCCCTCTCCAGAACGAAACGGGAGACCTGTTTACCCAGGGTATGGGGAAGGCTGAGGTACCCAACGACTTTTTTGCTTCAGTCTTCACCACCCAAGCTGCAGAAGGCAAAGGCGGGGACTGGGAGAATGAAGAACCACCCACTGTAGGAGAAGATCAGGTTCGAGACCATCTAATGAACCTGAAGGTGCACAAGTCCATGGGACCTGATGAGATGCATCTGTGGGTCCTGAGGGAACTGGCAGATGAAGTTGCTAAGCCACTACCCATCATATTTGAGAAGTCGTGGCAGTCCGGTGAAGCTCCCACTGATTGGGAAAGTAGAAATATAACCCCCATTTTTCAAAAGGGAAAAAAAGAAGACCCGGGGAACTACAGGCCAGTCAGTCTCACCTCTGTGCCTGGGAAGATCATGGAACAGATCCTCCTGGAAACTATGCTAAGGCATATGGAAAATAAG
>NW_008795133.1:1303266-1322202 GCF_000699145.1 Aptenodytes forsteri | reverse complement strand
ACAGGCTGAGAGAGTTGGGGTTGTTCAGCCTGGAGAAGAGAAGGCTCTGGGGAGACCTAGCAGCCTTCCAGTACCTGAAGGGACCCTACAGGAAAGCTGGAGAGGGACTTTTTTTACAAGGGCATGTAGTGATAGGACAGTGGGGTGATGGCTTTAAACCGAAGGAGGGTAGATTTAGGTTAGATACAAGGAAGAAGTTTTTCACTATGGGGGTGGTGAGGCACTGGAACAGGTTGCCCAGAGAAGTTGTGGATGCCCCATCCCTGGAAGTGTTCAAGGCCAGGTTGGATGGGGCTTTGAGCAACCTGGTCTAGTGGAAGGAGTCCCTGGCCATGGCAGGGGGGTTGGAACTAGATGGTCTTTAAGGTCCCTTCCAACCCAAACCATTCTGTGATTCTATGATATGGCATTATAGTACATATTACTAATTAATAAGGTTTTTTTAAGAAGTTATCTTTAACTTATCAAGATTCTTTTATTGTATGTAGAAGGAAAATAAGCACTGACATCTTATTAAAATTATTTACAATGGATTTAAAGGCCTTTTTTTTTTTTTAATACTTACTGCATGTGAAGTTTAATCCATAAAATTCATTGACTATAAGAATCTCACTGCTGTATTTTTGAAAGGTAAGATAACTGAGTATTTTAAAAGGTGTCGGCATTTCTTCAATGGTCCTTAAAGAAATAGAGAAGTTAAATTGGCTTTTGCTACACTCCAAGAGCCAATTCTACCGCAAATTAAAACAAGCTCTCATCTTTGGCCCTAGCCTGTTACAGAAACAGTTCTTGGCTGTACATGTAGGGTTTTCAAACATAAAGTCCATTTTAGTGCTAAATGAGGAGACAACCGTGAAGGCTGTCTCTGACTTTGGTACAGTGTCATAATGTTCAGCCCTGGCTTGTTTATGGACAGTCACAAATAATTCTATGAAGTTTTTTGACATTCACATTGCAGCAATAAACTGAAAATGACAAGACCCAATATAAACCTTAGTTGCAAAAATGTGTTGCTTCCAAAATAAGAAACCACCAGCCCCTCGCTCCATCTTCAAAACCAAAAAAGACTGAATATCAATTCGTCGAAACAGTAGTAACAATACAAAAATGAAGCAAAGAATAAAGAGAAGGGAAAGAGTATGAAAAATTTGAAATAACATTATTCAACAAGACTGGGCAATTTCTGCACCTAAAATAGTGCAAGAATTTATGATTAAACAAACAAATGAACAGAAATAAAACCGCAACCCAAGTCTCAATGCTAATTTTAATATCCTTCGTTGCTTATGAAGTTTAATCATCAAAGAGATTCACCACATTAATTAGCAATGTCTCTACTGTAAAATAAGGTTAGAAACCACTCTAATAGTTCTTTAAAGTTATCATTAAGGCATTAGACTATGGTAGCGGGAATAACTGTCTTGTCACTATAAACATACATGTTCCTGAAATTAGGCAGGGACCAAATGAATTAGATATGAACTTAGTTTTATTTGATAAGCAAGTATTAGCTGAGATCTACTTTGAAGAGACAAAGCATCATCAGCTTTGTGAAGACTCATATGCTTTTCTTGAGGACAACTTGACGTCATCTTTTGTTAGGCTTACTTCATTTTCATTGGAAACATCTCAGGTGAGCACAGAATATTTTCTCAACATCTCAAGAAAACTTTTTTTGAGAAACTCTTATATGTTTCTCAACAAACAGTAATTTCAGTATTGACAAATATAAGAGGAAAACTGTTCAAAGTTCATGCAGTTACAATGCAAAAATATTTATTTGCACAGTAAACAGAGCAAGTGGATCAGAATTTTCCTGCATATTTACTAAACTACTTTATTATTTTTATGTAGTTAAGTCTGCACAGATAGAAAAAGTGGCTGAAAAGTTTAATGACTAAACTGGAGAATAACACTAATAAGATTTTTGAGAACACCTTTTTTTAAAAAACATCATTCCTAGTGTTTAATACCTGATAAGTTCCAGCAGTTACTAAAAGTTGTAAGTTTTGGGGGTTTTTTTGGTAGAATCCTCTAATGAGGATGGCATTTCATATGATAATATCAGCATAAGTAAAAGAATTCAGCCGAGCTGATAGATATTAGTTGCTCAGTTCTATCTTCCTTTTTTTTGCAAAAAGTAAAAGAAGTTAACTTTAGATATCATCAAAGATACTGTCTTTTTTGTGTGTTTAGAACAAGGCCTAACACGATCAGGCAGTTCTACCTCTGAAGGATAACAGCTGCACTTTCTTTCCATTGCTACCTGTGCATTATTGTGCTTCAGCAATACAGACTGTTCGTGAAACTCTTCTATAGGTAGATTATTTTAACATTAACACCATAATGAAATAAAACTTTTTCCTACCTTACTAGTCCCGTTCCCACTATCACACCTGCTGAATTAAGTAGCACCACTCCGCTTTGGACTATATTTGTGTTTTGAACCACGCCAAGTATAACAAGTGTTAGTAGTTCACCAATTATATGGGACGCTAAGACAACAGAAAAGAAAATTCCAAATCTGGAAGCATCAGGATACAACCCTGCAGTCCTGTACAAAAATGAGCAAAAGAACATTTATAAAACAGCATTTGGGTACTAAACTTGGAACATAGTTTTTATTTTTGTTTTTATTTATTTTTTGCAATTACAGCTCATTAAGCGAGCAGTTTATGCCTTAACCCTTAGTATGTTGTTTGGAGCCTTAACATAAAGGACATCCACTCGGCATTGTGACATAAGTGCAGATATATTAGCTTTTCTCCATCTAGATTAAAGAGGGTTATGTAAAGCTGTAATTGTAGCAGAAATCCATGTTGTTTCAAGATAACCACCGTGGTTTTTACAATCCCTTAATCTAACATCCTCCTCCTTTTTGAGTCTCTGCAGTGCGAGTCATTTATGTAAGTCACATATTTAAAGAACGTCTTTATGCAGATAATTAACAGATGGAATTGTGCACTTCTGATACTGTGCATGCAAATGTGAAAATGGATATACTCGATTAAACGGAAGGCTAATTGAATTCACCACCCATGTAATTCATCCAAATGCTATTTCCTCCATACTCCTGCACTCTTTAATACAGCATGTGCTTCCCAGCTTTTCCCTAGCTCGCCTAAGGAAAAAAAGTGTCGTCGTGTCCCCCCCCAGCCTGTACTACAGATTAAAAAGTTAAGAGAGGCCAGCAATTGCTGGGCAAACTTAATTCAGCCTTATAGTGTATATGACAGATGACAAAACTTTTTATTACATGGTGACATATTACTCTTTTTCCAAAATACCTCATACAAAGATTGCCTCACGCTAGGGACAGACTGCGTGCTTTACTTAGCTAACAAGCAGCTACTCAACATTTTATTTTCTTTTTCCTTGCTCAATGCAAGGCTCTACGTCTTTTTTTCAATCCATGATGTTTGAACATGGTCTTAAAATAGAAGTATTAATTTTCTTACAGGTTTCCTGTAGCATTTTTTGCATGTAATATCAAAATAATCTCTATTATAAATAGATGGCTGAACATTGACTTCAAGTATTAAATATTCAACGAGCTAGCAGGTATTTAACAACCTTTAATCACAGATTGGTGCAGAAGAAACAGCTCTCCAAAGTCCTAGCATAAAAGTATCACCTTCTCTGAAGTGCTCTAATACTTCACACAGAGCTATGTAGACACAGACTAGTAAATCTGGGGTAGGAATAGAAAGAGAAGAAAGCCTAAAAGAGAAGGAAAAAAACAATTCAGAAGAGAGCGCATTACAGCAATAGAATGGTAAGATAAGAGAAACTCTTAGAACATTTCCCAGAGGTATCTTTAGCCAGGAAAATCTGCATAAACAGAGTACATTTACTTGATTGCAAAAGCTGCTGTATTTGTTCTTGGCCAGAGCTGCCTTGTGTCTGATCAGGTAAGAGTTTGGGACTGTCTGACCCAAGCTGTCTGACCCTACAAACACAAACTCTGAGAGAAATGGCTTGTCAGAACACATACCAGAGGCTATCAAAGCCCCTCCAAAAGTTAGTCCTGCGCAGGTACAATCTTCAAAATTTCACAGAGAAACTACTTGCCTTAAGAGGTCTAAGGGCACTATGAAATCACTCTGACACATCACTGATGGCTTCCAAACAACCACAAGATAGCAAAGATATGCAGAGGCTAATATCTGTAAATTCTGTAAATATTATCCATTAACTGGAACCACACTCTTTATTGTTGATTGTGTTTAAAACTACCAAAGCACAAGGGCAAAGTCTCTGCCCATACGGATTTCCTGTTCATCAAGGAGCGAGCGTGACAAAGAGTGGCTCGTGTTCTTCAGGAGCTCCACAAACCTTCCCTCATTGAGCCCGAAAAGATGCCTTCCAAATGGCTGCCTTCTTGGCAACCAGCTCACTAGCAGGCAGAAGTGGAAGGGCTCTGGTGAGCACAGTGCATCCTCTAAAAGCTTAGTGGGCGGAGGAGTAATTTCTGTTTGTCTGTGAAGAAGGACTTCTTGGGGAGCACTGCCTGAAGCAGGTAGCACCGACAGCTTGCAGAAATAAAAGCCCAGGTAGCTAAGAGGACAAAGAGAAAGATGGCCTTGCTTGAACAAAACTTTAGTGTGCTACACACCACTCCCTTCATAATTAGGAAAATAAAAAACCCAGGAAAAGCTTGAAGGACAGAAATTGGCCCTTATTACTTTGCTATTAGCTTATGCCAGCAGCTATGGACTGTATTAAGTTCAGAATAAGCAAGTGGAAGGTGGGAAATCAATGGAACAGAAATGAAGAAGAGCAGACCTATGTGATAGATAAAGCAATGAACAGATGAAATATTTCATCATCGCATTCTGAGGTACTACTTCACAATGATGCGAGGAAATGAATGTACTGGAGGGAAAAAAGCAAGCTTTACAATCAAACCCTTTCTCCCACTATCAGAAATCTACTTTAGTGCCTTTCTCTGGAAAGTGGAAGAAAGGGATCCAAATCTCATCACTTCCATATGCTTGTAGCTAAACCCCAAATGTCCCAGGAAATATGAAGCTTTGTTACTGTCACGTACCTACTGTTGTCTTCCTCACTTTTTTCCCCTCTTATTTCCTATCTTTCTAAATGTAATGTAAAATGACACTTCCTGCTTTTGGTATGACACAAGAATAATAAATGTCCCGGGCCCATTAAAACTTCTCAAGTTACCTACAGAACTGGTAACTTACTTACTCAGTAAGTGTTTTAACACTGCCTGAAAAAGAAGGGTTAAAATTGTGTCATCTTCCCTTAAGCTTTCTCTGTAATCATTCTGAGAGACAACAGCAGGAAGACATGCCAGGAGGCCCGTTGCTGACACAGGAATTGAAACTGATAACGAGAAGAAAATAATAATCCAATAGATGGTATAAGTGCTTACCAGTATATAAAGGTGCTGAAAATTGCCACGCTGATGACACTGAAGGGCAGGAAATGTACTATATAAGCTAAAAGCATTTGCCACTTCTTATATAAGCCATCTTTACTTTCTTGGTCACTGATAGCACGTAAAGGTGGGACTGGATTAAATATATAAGAAATAAATTAAATCACCTTTGAATAAAGAGACCAAGACTTGTTGCTAGCAAAAATGACCTGAAACACAGAGAAAACTTTGAGAATATATCAGAAACATTCTGTCTAAACCAGTCTGATCCCTTTTTCCCCCACTACAAATGCAAAACATGCTCCCTGCAGATTGCAAAAGTTGGTAAGCTTAATGAAAGAGACCTGACTAGGCAGCATGCAGGACAGTCTTCTCTTTTTGCAGATACAAATTAAAGACGTGAAAAAACTGCCGACACTGGATAATTTCTTGAGGTGCTCTCATCCCAAGGTGATGACAGCAGTGTATGTTCCCCACATGAGCAAAACAGTTTTTAGGGCTGTAAATAGAAACTACTGCTGGTCTTAGTATGGCAGCTGTAGGAGAAACACCCTCCACGAAAAATGTAATCATCACAGAATACTCTTAAATTTAATTATCCTTAATTGCTGTCAAAGCTGATTTGTTCTTCTGTCCTTTCCATGCCTTTGGTTTTGATCTCACTTCAGATGTTAACTACAGACCTAGACTTTGTCCTGCCTTTATAATGCTACATGCAGGCAAGTTAAGGGCTATTGCACAGTTCAGAATAAACCCTCCACACACAGGCCAGCTGCAAAAAGGGCAAGGCAGGGATCAGGGCATATCCCTTCATTAAGTGCAGTGAACCTGGAGCGCCTCTGATGGGCTAATCTTTTTCTGCGGTGCGAAGCTCCCTGTTGCTTCGCCTTTGAATTTCATGCTTCTGTATCAGCTCTGACATTACCTAAAACTGTTAAGATCCTTTAAATGGCTGCCTTCAAAAAAGACTTTTTCACTATTTACAAAATAGTGGCAGCAATACCTGCTGCTGCACGTGATACAGGACAGAAACTCACAAAGGGCAACAGCATTGAGCATCCCTGTGTAGGGGGGGGCACTCACGCACTGGTAGACAAGCCCCACACGGTCCTGCACAGCTCCTTTTACCAGGTCATTCCTTAGTCTAAGAAGGAAAAATGCTATGAACAAGCCAAATAACAGATTCTGGAGGAGTCGCATGATGATGCCCATCTTATCTCTGGAGAAGTTTCTTGTTGTCCTCCTGGTAATGAAACAAAACAGTAACAATATACTTGTTAGCTATGACTGACCACATGTTGGTAGGGTATTTAGCTTTGAACAAATCTTACACACTATGTGGCCACAAAAATGTAATATATTAAAAAAGACAGAGACAAGTACAGTGGTAGACAAAATAAACAAGAAAGTGCATTTATATATGGGGGGGGGACAGGGACCCAAAAGATTGGTGGATAAGAAAAAAGATTTTTCTTAAAAATGGGGGGGAAATAAAAAAGTCTTACCGTAAAAGAATCCATAGTTTGTAAAAGGCACTGGGTGAGTCTTTGTTTTTGAATGGTATTGGTGGCAGCTCTTTCATACACTTTGTTCTTTCAATGGCTGCCAGTACTTTGCTAAAGATCTCCGAGTTTTTGTAGGCTGATACAATTACCTGAACCCTACTGTAGGTTTCGAGTTCACGTTCCTTGCTTCGAGTGTCCACGGATGTCAGATCCACTGTAAATTTACAAAGTGTTTACTATATATACACATCACTTTCCCTTCATACCTCTTCCCCCCTTGCAACTAACCTTTCCTTGTCTCTATCCTAAAATCTGCAAAGAAGAAAAGGTCCATTGAAAGTATTCAAGGTTTCTTTTACTCCTCCCTTCCTTTAGAAACGGCATGAATGAATAGCTGTGCAGCCACAGTAAATCTCTGTGTTTTGTGGCTTCTGTAGGACCCTGAAGTTCGAGTTCTTTATCTGGAAATGCAGGGACTGAGCGGTGTGTTGGTCAGACCTTTAGCGTTCTCCTTGCACGGCACAGAGCTGTGCCACCAGTGAAACGCTACTGCTGCCAAGAGCAAGACAGAGCACCAGCTGAGGATGAACACTGATGAGGATGAAGAGATGACTTTCTGGTCATGTATTTCTCAGGTTTTCAGGCAAATGGTCAGACATGGCTCCCTGATTCCCCCTTGTCCTCTGCCTGCTCCTCCATAACCATGGAGCTTTGTTTTCCAGTTAGTCTGAGCACATGCTGCAGAGACATTGCTCTTCTCTACTTGAGCTGTTACTGCATTGTTGGACTGGGTTTCAGCCACATCCTTCTCAGACATACTTCTGTTTTAATGGGAAGTCAGAGGATGTTCAGCAGGCCAAATTCCCCTAGCAGGCTCAGCCCAAGCTGAAGAAAATATTACTTACTGACGTGGAACTTACGAAAGGTAAATACTTCACAGAGTTAATGTTCCTTTCTAGTAAGTCCACCTATACCTATTCCTGACACCAGCAATTCTTTTACTGGTAGATGGGAACTTTGTGTGTGTTACTTGTACAAGTCATACAGATTCAGCAATAGTGCTGCTAATAATGCAGCTAAAATGCATTAGGAATTTCCCTTTTCCCTAATAACAATGAAGTATCTTCAGTTTCAAAAACTAGACTGTTGTTCTCAGGAATAGCTGTTCTTACAGATTTTTGTATTACTCTTCTACATCGGCTAAGATGTCTTTAGCAGTTATTTATTCTTAAGGTTTCTGTCATCCTTAGATTTCAGTTTTCCAGTACCATGCTCAACTTCAAAATACAAATGGAAGAAGAGAAAAGGAGCCCTTGTCCAGGATTCTTGTTTTGTCCTCTAATCCTGAATTAAGCTTGTGAATACTTTCCTGGTGTTCTGAAAGCTGGAATTCAGCAGAATTGTCTTTAATGGTAAACATTACCAAAATGAAGTCATCACTTTTGTAAATAGGAACATAAAAAAATGCAGACATGCTTTTTAAAACTTGGCCAGTGTGACTTGCTGGAAGTCACACACAAAATAAATGGCAAGCAGGTGTGTTTTAAAAAATAACACCACTGACTAGTCACTACACCAAATAGCTAATGCCTACCACGCATTTGTACTTTTTACATAAACACAACATGTGACATTTCAATTCTATAATCCAACTCTATAATCCAATACTATAATCCATGCATTGAGTGCATCCATATAATCTATGCACTCAATGCATAGGATCTATTTTCCTCTGCTCTTGGTGTAAATGAGATCAGAATCCATCCTTTCATTCGCATCATTAAATCACACAAAAAAATATAAACTACCAATTTTCCAAAGACTAAATATTCTGATGATTCTTTGCTCTAAACTGTATTTTTTCCTTTTCTTGTCACATTCAAAGGTTGACATTTGAAGAATGCAGTACTCTCTTTACCAAGCTTTTTAAAAACTGGGTCTAAATCTCAAATCATCTATGCTTTTCAAGACTATTCAAATTCACGAAGGCAAAATTATCCTCACTGTCACACCAGTATTTTCAGCTTCATCCCATTCCAGCTTCATGTCAACAACCATCCTCTCTTCTCTCTGAGTTTAGGATGCCATCTAGACAATAGAAGAACACTGCCTCCTCTGAATGTGCCACGTTTCTGAATACAGCTTTTTGGATTGGTCAAATTCCCTGGTTAACACACAGCTAGTATCGTCAGAAATCAACCTACATACTAGATTAAAAAAAGGTAGATAGATAGATATACACACACAGGTATGTATGTACATCTATACACACACAAACACATACACATGTTCTTCAAACTTATATCTGCTTGAATCGGGTACACAGATGCCCTGCAGCAAAACCAAGCTTCATTTCCAAAATCTCATGCTGACACTTTCTTTCATCCTGAATTGGGGAAACAGTACTCTTCAGCTTTTGCCAACAGCTTGCCACCATCATCTCCTGAAGCATCCATATGTTCTGCTCCACCAGCTCACCCTGGTATTAGCAACTCCCTAAACTTTCTGAGGCCTCAATTGTGAATCTCTGGAAATGGATGCCTCAGTCATCCTGTATTTATTCCACATCCCTCCCTTCAGGCAACAACTGTCTTCAGTTGCTTGGCATCACAAAAGTCCATAAGAGCAAAAGACTTTCCACAGTTTTGGGATCAAATTGATTTTCCAATGTCCAGTGGACAGCCACAGGGAGATGCCACCAGGAATCCACAAGTTTCATGAAGCTGAGACTCCTTTTTTATTGGTAATTTACTCCTTTCTGCTGTGTTTCAGTCCTTCTGCAAACAACTTCTGCTTTATGGAGTCAGTGAAGGTTACATGGGCGCAGCTCTTTCATCTCCGAGCTGAGCACAATTACAAAGTTTAGAAAGAATTCAAACACATTTCTATCTCTGGAAGAACTTTAATTTGGGGAGGAAAACCTGTTTGTCTAAAGGAAACCCATATTTTTACCAAAACAACTTAGACAAACTTACCATAGAAGTCAAAAGGATTTGATTGCTCAGGACAAGAATAGCCGCAGCTGCTAAAAAATGTAATCATTTCCACAGGGTTCCCACAGAAAACCATTTCTCCAAAGCTCATGATGGCTATTTTGTCAAATAACTGCGGGGAGCAAATTAATATATCAGCAATAAATACCGAGAAGCAGTACAGTAGTTCTTGAGTACACCTACTGTCTTGGTAATAAAAATGCTTTGACAGGAAAAACTGTTTTGACGCATTCAAACTTCCTTAGAATATTTCTGTCAAAGGAAGTTTGTCCTTTCTATCGCTCCTCTCAGTGGTTATGCAAGATGACACATTTGTAAGCTCTTAAAACTAGTGCTTCTCAAAACTGTCAGCAACAGCAGCATACAGAGGTAATCCACAAACAGAAATGGGAGCTGTGGACTTCTGACTTCACTTCTAATGCACCTTCACTTACTGACAGACCTCCTTTGGCGCTTAATAGCCCCAGTCTGTAAAATCCCCAAATTGTTGGGAAGATTATCCTGAAGTGCTTAAGGACTTTTAACAGCACTGCTCTTTGGGTGAACATTTGCCAGGGCAGGGTTCCCACCAGCTATGATCGACCCATATTCCCAAGGCACCAGGACTGCTTTCAGTCCAGAAAACCACCGTCACTCCCCTCCGGCTTCACGACCACTTACACTCAATTCCGTCAGCCAGGGAAGAGGTGCCGTGCATTCACGTGGTGGGTGGTGGATGTGAGAGAAGAGCAAAGTGCGAAAGAGTAATGGGAAGGGAGAAGTGCTCTCCCCAGCACAAGCCCTGCAAGGCAGGCCTGCCCCACCGCATGACCAAGGTGTACCCACATCACTTGACGCAAAAAGGAAAAAAGATTTTTTTTTTTTTTCCCTTTCCATTCCAAATCACGGCTTTATCTGTCTCAAGTTGCAAGTGTTACTGAAATATGAATATGTAAAGATAAATAAAGCGCTAGTTTTTACAGTGCCTGCACACATGGGGGATTTACATGGCTTCTTCCAGTGTTTTTGATTTGGGTAGCTGCATAACACAAAGGTTAGGCACGCAGTCAGTGTGCATGCTGTTTTCACAGGGCAGCATGTGATCCAAAGTGCCCTGTGACTGGCAGAAGGCCAGAGCTGTGAAGTTCAAGACAAGCCTGTATTTACGCAGGGGGAAAGGAAGAGAGCCTTTGAAGGCAACTATACTGGATCTTGTACTTCTATCCTGAAAAGAACCTAGGTACTAAGAAGCCTGGTGTAAAAAAAGCAAATAGTGAGTAGATATCATTTACCCTGAAGAGTTCTGAGCGAGGCTGATGAATTGTCATGATCACAATCCTGCCTCTGTGTGCAAGCTCTGAGAGCAGCGAGACAATCTGGTTTGCCGTCAGGCAGTCCAGCCCTGTCGTTGGTTCATCAAGTAGCATGACCTCTGTGAAATGACAAGGAACATCATTAAAACTCAGGTAAACGGGGAGCAAATGTTACAGCTTCTGCCTTTGAAGCTAATTTGGCAAATAGCATAGAAATTACTTTACATGTGAAGTTCCACGTGTAAAGCCGAGTATGCATAGCTATTGCCATGATGGGATCTTTCAGTTTTAGTTAGCTTCAGTGGTTCAGTTTCAGTGACTAGGACTTAAGGACATAAAAAACTACTGCAGGATCAGAGCATACACATTTTTTTTCTAAGTTCAGGTGAAATCTGAAAATTACCAAAATAGATTTGATGTATACATCTGCTTCTAAGAACAATAATGATAAATTTCATCACGTATACAAATGTAAATATAACTGACATAATTAGCTAGAAGTCATAATCTGAATTAAATCTATATATACACACAGAATTTGTTATGAACAAATTAAGAGTTGTTAAAATACAGCATATATAATTCCATAGATGAGAGCGGTAGGGTTTTTTTACTGCATTTTCTTCATGATTTCATTGCACATGGAAGGGTAAAAGTTACAGTCAAATCCATTATTTTTACAGAGATGAGACATAGCACAGAAGAGGGCAGTTCAACCTTGATCAGGATAAGGGGGGAGGAGAGCTTTCTCTGTAGGTTTATCTACACAGAATTACTTTGTGTTTACTATAGAGTTTAGTGAACTTACTGAGCAATAACTACACCCAGTGAACTCTCCAGGAGCCACCAGTAGCACACAGTACCTGTGAAATACCTCACTTTGCTATGTAAATGCTCCTTCCTGCCTGGTATGCAGTCCTAGCACATCTGCACCGCTACGAGGACTCCAGAATCCAATAAATGCGTGCTATACATTCACGCCATAAGATTCTGGCACCTTTAAGAAACTATCTCAACACAGACAAAATTTACAGTGCTGTTTCCCATGGCTAGTCCTTCTAGTTACCCTGCTTTGATTTTCATTCTTTTTTTTTTTTTCTTTACAGTAAATCTACAACCACATATAGAAGTGTGGTATTCATCAATATCTCGTTTCTTATCAAGGGCAATGCAACATGAGGGCTATTATACTTCTGAGCATTTACTCTGTTCTGTTTATGTCTTTTCCAAATGAGCAAATCTCATGTGCCGAGTACCTTTTTGGCTCTGGTGCTCACACACACACGGCTCAATGGCAGCTACTCCACTACAAGGCTCAAAGCTTGCAGATGCATGGCTCTAATGCGCTCAAAAAACTATAAATTAATGTGCCACAACCAACATTTCATACACGGGAAGGGTGAGCCCGGAAAGACTTAAAATAGATAAAAGCAAGGCTAAACCTATGTTCAGTCCCTAAGATTTTAAAATCGTCTACTTTCCAAGATCAACTAATAGATTAATGGCAGACCTGAGTTACTGCTCATCCTTTTCTGTCACTACTAGACTAGCTTTTGCTGAATTACAGAATATAAATGCTTTTGTATTTTAAAGTGGTTTATGGAGGTCCATGGTGGGAGCGCGAAGTGACACTGCTTTGTTCAATTTTGAAAATCCGTGCAGCGGTACTTACTGGGATCTTGTAATAGCTGGGCTGCAATTGAAACACGACGCCTCTCACCCCCAGAAATTCCTACAAAAATACGGCTTCCAATTATTTTGTCAGCAATGTAGCCGAGACTCAGCTCAGCCATAACGGCATCTACCTGAAAAATTATTACAATTTAGAAAGACTAAACACAGTCCAACTCAGATACCTGTGTGCAAAACGAAAAAATGAAAGAAAAAAAGAGACATAATCTTAAGCTATGGTTTTCCCAATATGCTGCTTGCATCCATTCTAGTTGGAAGGTATCTGGCCTCGTTTCTATTTGATTATTTTTAATGTATTATTTCAATTATTATTTTTTAAATTTTATTTTCATTTATTCTGAAATGAGTAGAATTTTAGCTTCAGTTGTCATGAAGAGATGAAGAGTTCAGAGGTGGGACTAGAAGTTAAGGTCTGAAGCATAACATGCTGCTCTGGCTTCCAAAATAAGGGAGCAGAAAGGCACATCTGTTCTGGGGATGTATAAAATACTGAGTGGAAGATAGGTGAAGAGAGAAGACAGAGCGCAAGGGCCTTTGGTCAGGAATATCCAATCTTTACTCTCAACAGAGGCCAAGAAGAGTCCTTTAATAGATCTGAAACACACCTATTTTATCAATAAAGTAGCTTGTAGGGGGCTTATTAGACCAGTGCTTTTCGGAGCTGTTCTGGTTAGTGAGAGACGTCCTACAGGAGCCAGAGTAGTGTCGAAGTCACCTCTGCTGTCCATGAGACTTGCCAGCACACATAGCCCTAAACACCCCAGAGAACTGTGTTTCCCAGCTGGAGAAGGGGAACTGACCTCGATACCAATAGCAGTATCTCCTGCAGCAGTAACTGCTACAGCTTTGGGCGGGAGAGTTTTGTCCCAGCATAATGGTGATTCCCTGGGTCAGCTCAAGCCCCTTGCAGAGATGGGGAGCACCAGAGAGTTTGTGTCCTACTCCTCAGCAGGAGGATTTCTCCCCATTTGCAGAATGAGGATTACAAAACCTTATAAACGTAAAACACAGCCATGGATGGAAAATGCTGCTGGTGAAAGCATTACATGACATCATGTCTGCCTTTCTGGTGGAAGACGGTAAAGTACAGACCTTCTTTTTGATGAAGTTGTTGGAGCATTTCTGAAGAGTTAGTAAAGCAGTGTAGGTCAGAGACTCTTGTATGGTGAGGAAGCTTAACAAAGTGTCACTCTGGGAAAAAAAGGTGAAGAGGAAGAAGCAGTTAGTCCTGTAGTAATTAAGGTCTTGCCCCTGCTCGCACAACTTTCATTCATTCATACAATTTATTAACCTCGTTGTACCAAATTCACTAGTAAAATCTCTGTCAGATTACATTACTCCATTTACACTAGCAACTTTACTTTCTTTACATGAGAGGAAGCACAGTGCACAAAAATAAATGTAGACGGCAACCTGTGGCACATAAGAGATGCAATCTCTAAACTGTTCCTTCTTCAGCTGACGCCCGTTCACACACACTTCACCAAAGAAGTTGTCTTTATGTCCCAGTCTTCCTGATATTGCATCCAGAAGTGTTGTTTTCCCAGATCCTTTCAAACAAAAGAAATTAATCATGTGATGAGATTAATTTTTTGATTTCAAGAGCGGTAGCCTCGCTTGGATAGAGACGTATGAAAACAATAAAGTTTTTTTTTTCTCTCAATAACATTAAAATAATAGGTCCTGAAAATGCAGCTAGTTAAGGGGAAGTAAATGGGAAACCTAGAATGTGTGTAAATTAGCATTTAATTCATACAAATTCACACTTCATAGTGAAACATTTGGGTTTAGAAGTAACCTTATCTTTTATTGAAGTTATAATTGTTAGTTAGATGACAGAAGATTGAACTCTGAAAACCAAGCACCACATTTTTACAAAGCAGGGGTTAAAACCAGCTGCAGTTTCATTATTTAAAACACAGACCTCAGTCACATTCATACCACTGTGAAAGTCACCAGTATGAAGTTCGATCTTACTCTTTTAAAGTACTGGAACAGCTTACCAGAATTTCCTAAAATCCCCATAATCTGGCCACTCTCTATGTGAAATGAAACATCCTTAAGTATTTGCCGGGTCCATTTTTTATGATAGAAAGAAACATTCCACCATGGGCCAACACGTTCTCTTGGAAAACAAACATCAAAAAAGACAAAATAGAGAAGATTTAAAAGTTTTGCATAAACAAGCAAATGGTTTATAGCTACTTGCATGTGGGATGGGAGCCTGCAAGGATTTTAAAATGTTGGGGGAAAAAAAAAATTTCCCCCCTCCCCCCCCCAGGCTTTAACATTTTAACTTCAGCATTATCTGGAAGATAAAATGAAGTCTGAACAGATTTTTCAGAATGACTGCTAGGAGGCTTTTGGACTACAACCAAAAGGGGAAACTTGAACTGAGGCTTTATTTGTTGACAATGTTTGCCAGCCATTAATCCACCTGACTGTTTTTTTAGGCCCTCACGTTATCCTTCTGGCAGCAGTAAGAAAGGCAGTGGGAAAAGTCACAATCTTTGGAAGTCTCCTCTAAAGCATCTCCTTCAGAGACATGTGAAGAACCACCGGTGAACCCTCCGGAGGACAGACTGGTTCTGTCTCCCTCAAGCCGTGTACTCTACCCCTGTGGCAGGCGGCCCAGTGCCATGAGGCAGGCAGCCTGGCAACGTCCCTCCTTCTTTACTGGGCTGAAGCCGAACTCACAGCCCACGGGTCCCAGCCTCTCTCCCCTCAGCCCCTGGGGTCGGAGCAGCTGCTGGCGGGCAGGGGCTCGCCATGCCGCCTTCCTGGCCCTACCTGATGGCGTAGGAGACACCCCGGACACTGATGCTGTTGGAGGGCTGCGCCGTGGCCTTCGCCTCGCCTATCTGCCCACCGCTTCTGCTCCTCTCCAGGGCGGGAGACCCTCTGCCCGACATCCTCCGGTGCTGGGGCCCCACAGGCTCCCTCCCTCACGCTGCTGGCCAGGTGCCTGACACTGCCAGCACCATGCCTCCCCCTGGCACTGGGCAGGGGCAGCTCCCCGCTGTCCCCGGTTCAGAGCAGGTCGCTGCCCCTGGTGCTTGCCACCCAGGGAAGCGCCTAAAAGAAAATAGAGGGGCTATCAGTTCTTTCTTTTTCCTGACAACAACTGATAGGCGATTAGCTGAAGCCGCTATCTGATGTACCTTTAGCCCGAGCTGTTACTGTCCCAGAGGAGGGCAATATTTCCCTGTCCATGGGGTTACACCAGCTGCAGAGACACAGCGCGCCAGGAGAAATGGTGCTGTGGTAAAGGCGCCTGGAAAGGGCTGAGCTCAAAACCAAGACAAGAAGGATTTCCACAGCTTTCAGAGAGCCGATAGTCAAACCACCACAGGGAGCAAGACCTTCCACTGCCAGCATGAAGGAAGCCACTGAAAATGTCTCTCTGGATGGTGTCGGCTGGAACCAGGTGGCACACGAGGGTTTGCCGGTGAGTGAGACCTGTGGGGAGCGGGGAGGGACCCGATGGGCTCAGCCATCCCGCAGCTACAGCGCTTGCCGGGGAGCTGGAAGGGGGGGGTGCCCAGCCTGCCGACCGGGCATTTTACAGGCAGTGAGCCCTTACCTCCTCCAGCTCTGAAATGGGGACCAGAAAGCATCCTCACCCCCCACAAGAGCACACTGGGGATGAGGCCGGTGCCACGCAAGCCGTGCTCAGATGCCACGGTGGTGGGGCTATGGGAGGGGATCTTCAAATACGTGGATGAAGCAGAAAGTCCCTGTGCATGGCCTGGACTGGCTTTCCCAGGACATGCCTTTGGGCTGTAAAACTATCTCCCGATATTTGCTGGGGACCACCTGTTTTTTTTAAAAATTAAGTTCAACGTAAGCAAGAGCGCAGAGTGCTTTGGCAGCGGGGGCAGCTTGGAAGGCTTTAATGTGGCTTTTCAGGCTGCTTGGTGTCATGTTGCTTTCCGCAGTGTATCTAGACTGAAAAGATTAATCAGCCTCGTTTGCTGTGAGGGTAGGAGGTGCACACAAAGATTGTGGTCACCATCTGCCAAAGATACCACAGCCATGGATAGGGTCCGCTACACAGGGAACAGGTACATTTGCCTTGGCTAGGGATACGTGTCTGACTCGTAGGAGAGGCACAAGGGTGTGGGAGAGATACGGCTGTCTGGAGTAAAAACTACAGGCATGCACACAGAATTAAACCCAAAGCCAGAAAGCTGCCTCAGCAAAAACATCTTAATTGCAACTATATGCAAAAGGTTAACCAAGCCAAGTAGAGACTCTTATTTTAACCGGTATCTGAGAACACTAAGTTCCAGTTGACAACCTGTGAATTTAAAAAACAAAAGAGGAGAAAAAGAGACCATACTCGTTGTTGCACACCTACTCGTTCATAAAGCCTCCAAGTTAACGAGTCCCTGTGGAATTCAATAACGAGCATACTTCCAGCGAACCTTAATTTTTAGCTGTCATAACTTATGAATTTCAATATGCACCATTTTGATCCGGTAGGCTAACATTGCTGAAGCAGTACCTTTTTTCCTCAAAAATAGAAATAGAGTCCAATCTCTTTATAGTGGCATGACATTTATCTCCATTTTGAAAGTGATCCCATTTAAACGGAAAACAAATAGAAGAGCATAGCACAGCATGTTTGGCCCTCATACGTGCCGCTAGAACAAAGTACGTTTCACACTGATTAACAGATAACTCATTTCAACCTTTCAGACTTTAGCACTAGAGTAACTCATCAACAATTATATCCCATAAAATATATTTCCCTTTGTGCTTCGCCTTTTCTAAACTCAAATTTTAACAGCACTTTAGATATTGTGATTAACTATTGTAATTAACCTAATAACTTTTCCAGACCAAGGCCCAGGATACTATTTTTTGCTCTGAAGAAGATAACAGTCTGTATTTCACATACAGGGGAAAATCAAACGTTCTCGAGGTCAAAGAACTCAACTACCAGGTAAAGTTGTAAATTATATACCTCCCTTCAGCAGGGAGCATATCCAGCAAAGCCTGTTTCTATATGCAAGCCATTTTAAAAGCCAAACAAAGCTGAAGTTCACAACACAAAGTTGACACGACCGTTGCACAGTCAAATACACAGAAGTTTTGTGAGGAGAATCATGCTCTTGGCTGCAATATTGACAGCAGGCTAAACCCTCCACTGTAAATATATCTAGTAAAGCTAGGGGATAAGACAGGAGAAGAGGTCTGTTTCTAGGCTCTGTTTTTTCTCAGTCTTGAGCCAGATTATTCCTCTGAGGGCTGGTGCAGAAGGACTTTCAGTCCAGCTAGGGATGGTGGGAGCCCTTGCTGGCAAGAATGAGTATGCGGAAGGAGACGATGACTAACGAGGAGGATTTCAGGGAACCAGTGAAATTTTTCATCTCCCTTTGTGCCACCATGGCATCTGAAGTAGATTTCACAATTTTCAGTTTTGTGTAATTTCAAATTATATTAAAGATTTTAAACATTTAAAATTTCCAATAGCAATAAATTACCAAAGTAACAGAGGACAGAGATAGCTTTAGTGATTAACAGAATGAGAAGCAAGGCATGAAAACCATACTTGGCTGTAAAAGAACTTTCTTACGTGTATTTCTGAAGATTAACAATATTATTTTAACATATTCTCTGCTTGTAACAGCATAACTTTGAAGGGATTTATTGCTAAGTAGTTTATTGTTTGAATTGAAGGGACTTGTTTCTTTCTGTTAGGTTAACATGGCATTCCAGATTCCCTGGTATGAAAACCTCGTGCAGATGAAAATGCCATGGACCTGCAAATCGGATCCCCGTTCTCATGTGTCAATAATCCAGAATCTGAATTTAAAAGTCCAAAGCGGTCAGATGCTAGCTATTATAGGAAGCACTGGTAAGAGCAACCAAATTTCATGATTTGACTAACTCTCAGATAAAACGTACACAGCCAAGAGCAATACTCTGCAGTCTTTTGAATGGCAAAATCTAGTTGAGAAACAACTATTGGAAATGTGTCACTTAACTACATTCTTTAAAAAGTATGAGGAAAGAAAGTATGAGGAAACAAAGAATGATACGGGGGG
>NW_008795133.1:1242589-1303192 GCF_000699145.1 Aptenodytes forsteri | reverse complement strand
GGGGGGGGGGGGGGGGGGGGGGATTAAAATTTATTTTCAAAACCAATTTTGTTATGACTTGTACACATTTGCTGTTTTGTTTCCTGAAGTGTAGCGGGGTATTGTTGTAACTGTGGCCTGCAGTCCCAGCTCTGCTGGACGTGAATCGGCTTCATGGCTTAGATTCAAAACAGGCTAATTGCAGACCTTGCCCAGTAACACAGCGGACAAATGAGGCCAGACCCCGTCAGAAAGATGAGTGGCAACGTGCATAGCCATAAGCAGGAAGTCCCTTCAGATTGAAACAATTCTAACAGGATAAAATATCGCATTTGGATTAATTAAGAGAACCTTACGGAGAAGAAAAGACAGTTCTTCTTCTGTTTGGCTTTAAAATGGGTCTCTGCTTTCTCACATCTTTTTTTTTTTTTCCCTTTCATTTTCTGGTGGGACTAGTTTAATCTTCTCCAGGGTGAGGTTGACTAATGGAGAGATGGCCTTTACCCCATGCAGTTACTTGAGTCTAAGCTCATCCAGGGGGATAAGAAGTAGACACGTGACCCGTTAAACTGAAGTAAAAAGTACCCATACTTCGGAGGTAAAAACCCCCATGCTGTGTCTCCACTAGACTCTTACATCAGGTTAGCTCAGTGATTCAGTGAAGGTGCTCTCTCTCAAAGACAAGGCGTATTTGCCAAATAAGTTTTAACTTTATTTCTACAGTAGAGGTTTTTCTTCCTCGTTGCCATGGGAATTTTTTCTTAGCACGTATCCTTAATGTAACTGAAGTTGTACCTTAGACATCCTCCTGACAATAAAAGGAAAAGCTTGTGATGAAATAACATACTGAGTTATAGATACAGCGCCTTTGCAAGGTAACATACACCGAGCACAAACCCCTTTCAGCAAACTAGTCAAACTATTTTTAAAAGCTGTTTATCATCTATTTCATTAAATGCCTTAGTAAAATGGATTAAACTGCTGATGGGTTTCACATTGTCAATGGCAATCAATATGTCACTCTTAAATAGAGCAATACGTGGTTTACAGATGGATGGGTTTCTTTTTTAAAATGTATATATTAAGAAACATGAGTGGAGTTAATCTTTCAACAGGGAGACTAGAAATAAATGACATCTAATCATAATGAGAGAGCGCTGTGTGTTTACATACAGTATCATACAGCAAAAAGGAAAAATTCATTTGCTATTTAATTCCAAATCAGGTTTTGTTTTCATTGTTTTACTTTCCTTACCTCTGAGTATGAGCCAGCTTTTCTCAATTATTTAAATGACTTTTTGTCTTAAGTCATAATAATTTTTATTTCAATCACGATTAAGATTCTTATTGTCTGTATAACCATTCAGCGCCTTAGTCATTCAGCTGTTCCACCTGCCGTTTCTGAATTCACAATTCCCTCCACAAAGCAAGCTCTCGCCGAGCGTTTAGTTGCCAGCCCTGCAGCCGGCACAGGATACCACCTTTCACTTACGTTTCACAAGTGAAAGAGAGGTAACAAAAGGACAAAGAGATCTGGCTTCTTGAGTTCATGGAGCTATCCTCAACGCCCAGCTACCCAATTCTGTTGAGAAATGACAAAGGTTAAAGCCACGTACTCCATTCCAGAGGAGAGAGATTTCCTGAACATGAGCTTGTAGTCGGGTGTCAGCATTTTCTTTCAAGATCATTCTGCCTCTGCGGCTTTGGAAAAGCTTCAGGAGGGGTTGGGGAAAAGATGTTAGGGAACGAAAACTTCTATCCTCTGTCTGTGACTAAATCAACTTTTCAAAATAATGCCCTGGAAATTAATTTAATTTTCAGTTTTGATTTTTCTAGCTGGTGGAAAGACATCTTTGCTTGACGTGATAACTTGCCGGGATCATGGAGGCAAAATCAAGTCTGGTCAAGTCATGATCAATAACAAACCCAGCACTCCCCAGCTTGTTAAGAAATGCATCGCACACGTGCGGCAGGATGACCGACTGCTCCCCCACCTGACTGTCAGAGAAACGCTATTGTTCGTTGCCAAACTGCGCCTTCCAAAGTTTTTTTCAGACTCACAAAGGAAAAAAAGGGTAATTAAGCTGTTGGAAAAAAATAAAGTTGTCAAAAATGTGTCTGACAGGAATTATCCAAGAGATCCTCTGTGTTTGGAGTCAGAACAGCTAATCTGGCATTTTTTAATGTAGATTATGAATTATAAACCTTTTTCTTCTTTCAAGATAGAAACCAGCGATTGTTCCAAAGCTCATACAAAATGACAATCTAGAGAAAGCATTAGAGAGGCTGAAAGAAGAACTAAATTGCTGATCGCTGACCCTTTTTTAATGTTATCTCTAAAATCAAGATTTGTTTTCAAGTGTCTCTTGATCAGATAGCACTGAAATATCCAGATGAATTTTAACCACACTAATCATATTTTCAGCTTAATCTATGCACGAATGTGCATATAAAGTCTTGCTTTATCTCTGTTACCCTTCGGATCCCCCCAGGTAGAAGACGTTATAGCAGAACTACGCTTGCGTCAGTGTGCAAACACCAGGGTAGGGAACGAGTACCTCCGTGGTGTTTCGGGAGGCGAGAGGCGGAGAGTGAGCATCGGTGTGCAGCTGCTCTGGAACCCGGGTGAGCAAAACCCGACACCTTCCTCGTGCCCACCACAGACCACTGGGGGAAATGGGGCAGTAAATGAAGGTAGGAGCTTTCAGGGAAGAGTCATACACACAGTTGCCCCTGGGCAGCTTGAGGAGTTCATACTCAGGACACTTAGCAGGTCTCACACCACCCTCTGCCAGAGGTTACCTCTCCATGGCAAAGTTAGACACAGTGACTGGGTGCTGGTCCGTTTGCTTAAATTGAAATCAGTGCTGATCACAGATAATAATGTAATTATTACAGTAATAATTCTGTAAATGGAGCGGTTCAGGAGCCAGGCCACTTTCGCTTCTGTCACCTTTGCCAGTGGAGCAGCAGTGACAGAGCCAGGCAGAGCCCCCCGGGAGCCTTCACCCACCGCTCTCTAAAACCACCATCACGCAGGCTACTGCAAGTTGCCTGAAGTCACCCTCACAGCAGTGCTCTGGTTTGTGCATATCAGTATGAGGTTTGTTTTTTATCTGACTGCATGCCACAAGTTACTTTGGAAGGCTGCTGGGTTACTATAACATCAGGATTGTTTTCCTTTCCTCCAACCCAGCCCATTTACATGTGCAATGTTAACAGGGAAGGTCATTTTCTTGGCTGCATAGGCAGTCATTGTGGTCTTGTGCAACTCACTGACGTGGCTGGCTCATGCCGCAGGTGAACTAGAAATTTCCATCATCTTCAGTAGAAGCAAAACATGAGGCTAAACCCGCAGTTGATTTTGCAGGATTGAATCCCCTATTCTGCTCTTATATATATAGCAAAAGCACTAATAATCTTGGCTGAGCCTCTTGTTGAGCAAGATTTCCCATCAGCTCTTCCACTGGGAAATGGTTCTGAGAATTTTTTGCTTGTATAAAGTTATATTTTTGTGATTATGGGCAAAGCAGAAGTCTTTTTTTGTAAGAAGTGATGCTCAGGAATAGATGTGCTGGTACTGAAGTAAAAAAATAATTAGTTCTAGGAAAAATAAGTAAAGCTTTCATTACATTTCTAACACGCGTTATACTCCTCACCACAAAACCCATGTCTGTGTACAGACATTGCCTTGCTCTGATTGAGGTCATTAAGTTCTATAATAACACAAAGACTGCAAAATAATAAAACTTTCAAGTTTGTAACAACCAGTTGCAAAACAAACAAAAAAATTCCAAACATATGCATATCTCTTAATATATATGTGCAAGTAGGTGCAAAATAGAGCATAGGTTGGGAGGAGGAGCTATCTAAATTAATACTGTGTGAGTTTTTACACATTAATAATGCAAGATGATTAAATATTGAGCATTTAGGTTAAAGTATTTCAGTAGGCAGGATACAAAACTTATACTATTGTATTAGTTAATATTCACGTACCTGATATTTGTACAGGCAAAGTGCAAAAACTGCAGAGAAGAACGTAAAATTAATAAGGAACCCAAATCTGCATCCCAATGAAAAAATTAAAAAAAAAATTATTGTTTCCAGTGGGAGCAAGATAAGATTTAAAATAATTACTCTTGGTCATCATGTTCAGTAAGATAGTGCAAGAAATTGCCATTGTTGAATATTACGTGACGCTGGTATGAAATACGGACTTTGGACTTTAAAAAAGAAGGAATATATCTGCGCGGTTTCATGCACTAGCACCATTTCACTTAGAACATATTTTCCAAATCAAACATGCTGCTTTCCACAGCTAAACTTATTGTCTTTGGCAGGAATACTCATACTTGATGAACCCACATCTGGACTGGATAGTTTTACTGCACATAACCTTGTGATAACATTATCCAGACTGGCCAGAGGAAACAGATTAGTTCTTCTTTCACTTCATCAGCCCCGGTCAGATATCTTCCAACTGTTTGATTTAGTTCTTCTGATGACTTCTGGAGTCACTGTCTATTCTGGAACAGCTAGAGACATGGTCCCGTATTTCACAAAACTGGGCTATCCCTGCCCAAGGTACAGCAATCCTGCAGATTTCTATGGTTAGTATCAAGCACTGCCATAAAAAAGGTTACTGGAAATAATTTGCTTTCGTAAGTGTATCGGCTAACATTGATTTTTATTGACCATAACTGTCTTAGAAATGCCTTACAACTGACTCAAATCGATACTATAGCAAGTTCAGGTTTTAATAAGATCCTTATTTGTCAGTACAGGAAATGTAACAAAAACAAGAGGTATGGACAAAATCAATTTTAAATAATCCTCCTTTTAACTCTGCCAGGTGTAGCAACTCTTCCACATGTTTAGCACATTTATTCCCATGTTTTAGCTGGCTGAAACTTTTACCCTTACTGAGAAAGACATGGATGAACTGATCAATTGCTTTCTGTAGCCAGTTCTCTGACTTCCGAATCAAGAAATGTGGGAAGCTAGTTTCCCAGGGTGAGGGATAACACACACCTGGAACAGTAAATGGGAAAGAGGAGTGCTGCCCAACAGAGCACATTGGAAGGGAGAAAAACCAAACCCAGAACAGCAATCCTTTTAGTCCTCTTCTCAAAGAAAGTTAACTACATGGTTCCAAATCCATTCCTCTTCTGTTTTTTGCAGCTCGCAAAGGGAATCTGGCCCTGTTAATCTGATGGCAGTAGTCTCTTACCACAGAGGTTGGTTCAGTTCCAGCCCTTAGGTCTTTGCACTCAAGTTGGCTAGGAAACCTTGTACGGACACCAGCCTCAATGCTCTGGAGTAACTTCTTCAGCTGTGCCTATATGGCAGGCGGTGTCAGCTCGTATCAGCTGTGCAGAGATAAACAGAAGTTAACCTCAGTGTCAAGCCCTGCAAAAAGACCTTTGTCACCACCTTGGTTCAGAGCAGTCCTCAGCCAAGCACAGCCTTGAGGAAGGCTTGCAGCACCCCCGTATGGGAATGGAGAATATGAGGCAATCCTGGGGAAACTTGTAGCCTGTAGTTACAGAGACAAACCCCTACGACATGGAGGCGGGGAGGAATTAGAAAGGGAGGTGGAAGATCATTTAGCGGTATGCACAGAGTCAGTACCCATAGGAAGAGAAGAGAAATATGGGCAGCGAGAAGGTGGAAATGGGACAGGATGGTAGAGGATGCCACAGCATGAAGGAGCACCTGACAGAAACACACAAATGCCGGTTGCATGTCTGATAGAGAAACAGGAGACCATGGCAGAAGGGAAGAGGTAGGGCAGGTTGCAACTCATTTCTGATGGACTCCTGCTGAAGAGTGGCTGAACAGAGATGATCAGCTCAATGTAAGGAGTTACAAAATGTGCAGCGATAGTTCTCTCAGAAAGCATCTGCAAAACGTCAGGTATTGTCACTCTGCACTGAAGGTCAGCATTGGAAAACACTATTAAAAGTTTAGATTTAAAAAAAAAATCGTTTGGTTAAGGAAAAAAATAATGCTAAGTCAACTATGGTTGCTGCTACTATGTTGTCCTTGGATAATACTCTTCTTGGGCTTTCTCAGTATCAGGTAAAGTTTATGGCACCTCTCTAAGATACAAAAAGATGATAACTATCATTTTGCAGATGGAGAAAACACATGTGATTTAAGTCAAAGTCACATAGCAGATTGTAAAAACCTACATGCCAGGAAGGAAATTCAGACTGTTTATTCTCAGCGCCCCTCTCAAGCCATTATTCAATTTAGAAAAATCTGAAATAGTAGTTTACAATATTATAATAAACAATTATGAAATCTCTCGGTGATTCATTGAATGACTAGATAAGAAACATCTCCCAAGACAAAATACGCATTAACAATCTGTTCTTCTCTAATTACCTAAAGTAACTTATAAATTTTGACCATTGTAGCTTAATGCATGCACACAGGTTGCACTGTCTGTTCACAATGAAATCTCTGATTCTAAACACATCATAAAGCTATTGCATCTGTAGCATATGGACTCATGTCAAATAATGTCTTGCAGTTGATTTGACCAGTATCGATAAACAGACCGCAGAAAAGGAGACGGAAAGCCGAAAAAGAGCAAACACTCTGGCCAACTTGTTCCTAGAAAAAGTCAAAGATTTTGATGATTTCTTATGGAAAGTTACTGAAGGAGATAACGTTGTAACCACATTCAGCAAGCAAAGGTAAAGAAAAGAGTGCTATACAGCAGATCAGGAATAACAGCTACAGCCTGTGATAATTTCAGGGTTTTTTTCTCTTTTCTTTTGGGCAGGTCCCATTTAAATTCAGAAGAGGCTATCAACATGCCTTACTGTTCAAGTGATCAGTTACCAGGACTCTTAAAGCAGTTCACTATATTATTAAGGTAACCTTATCCCCAGCAATAAACAGTTATGTATCATGCCCATTTGTATTTTAAAGCATAAGAAAGAAGCACAAGATGAGAACTGAGCGCGTGCTGAAAGTGCAGAGCTAGTGCTAGGCCTGAGCAAGCCGTAGAGCAGAGGTGTTGCTATAGCAGCTCAGCCCAGCCCCCTGAGCAGGACAGCAGCCAGATGTATGGCCCCCACTTTCTGCCCCAGGGCTCCTTCCAGACACAGTCACCTCCAGCTCACATCGCTGGGAGCCAGCAGCTTTAAGCAGCACAAGGAGCCTCCAGGTTGGGGAACGTGCGTCCCGGTTCTGGGTGCTGCCATCCTGATACCCATGCCGAATCGTGGTGACTCAACCCTCAGCAAGCCCGGGCAGCCACATGGTAGGCTCAGGCATTGCCATCCTCACGCCTCTGCCTCAGATTTGAAGCCAGGAGGCTTCACTGATTATAGCCAGCATAGGTGAGTGTTGTAGTTGGGTCTCATGCTTGTGTACTCAAAAGAACTATGATCAACTGGTTTAATACATGTAAAACATCACTACCAGTAGCAGCTATTGTTAGCGTATGCTACAGGTCCTTAACAGAGAGACTTCTATAAGTGAAGTAATTGCTTCTGCGTCTCCGAAATCAGACTGTCCCATCCCCATTGCCTTCCTTCAAGCTTTCAGCATTTCAGACCTGAAATACTAGGCAGCTACAGACGCTCAATAGCTTCGGTTGGGTGAAATCCTTTACAGAAACCAACAGCCCAACTCCTGTCCTACTCAAAGTCAGCGAGTTCCACGAACTGATTGTAGCAGAGCGTTTGGGGCAACATATCTGAATGTAACCGGCATTAGTAAGTACTGTACCTTATGGTCAATGTTGCTGTTTTCCTAGTCGTCAAGTCTCCAATGACTTCAGAGATCTTTCAACGTTATTAATCCATGGATTTGAGGCCCTCCTCATGTCATTATTAATTGGATTTTTGTACTATGGCCATGAGAAAACCAGACTGTCTATTCGTGACACAACAGCACTATTGTACATGTTAGGTGCACTAATCCCGTTCACAGTGATTTTGGATGTTATTGCGAAATGTAAGTGTCAGTTTTCTTGTAAATGTTGCAAGCGATCAAAATCAGAACATTCATAAATCAATGAAAAAATTATGCTTATTAATGCAACCCTAGGATGAAACCAACCTGTTTGTTCCTACCCTGCAGGTCACTCGGAAAGAGCTATGCTTTATCATGACTTGGAAGATGGAATGTACTCTGTTAGCCCGTACTTCTTTGCTAAGGTAATTGGTTTTGTTGCCAGGAAATACAAAGAGCCGGCTTTAACATTAAAAAACACAAACAAACCAAAGCCTTGTTGTATAAATGATCACATTCATATCGGACTTTGTTCTTGTGTGTCTGCCAGCTAAGGCTATCGTTCTTACTTCCTTGACATTAATGGATTAAACCTCACACTACTTTAGATCTGTTGCCATAAGTCATGGCTGAGATCCCACCCCAGAAAAGCCAAAGAATAATCTTCCACTGGGTTGTTTGGCCAGAATTTGAGAAATCTCAAACTCAGATTTGAGGGTTTACAGTTTTACATACCTGCATATTTCATTCGCTGAAGCATCTTTGAAAGGTTGATTACATGTCTTGATCTGTAAAACAGAATATTCGTATTAAATGCTAAAGCAAAGGTAAAACAGAAATGACAAAGTGCTAACTGTTTCCAGTAGTCGTTTGGGCCTATACTGGTCAGAGACAAACAATTGTATTAAGAGCCAGAGTTTCTGGAAATAAATTAGAACTTCTAAAAAATTACATTCTCTTTTTCACAAGGGTTTAGAATAATCCCTTCTTTGTGATGTTGCCACTGTTAGATGAGTTCTGCCTGCCATGGCATCTGTAATTTAGGTTTCCATTTCTGCACAAGATTTTAAATGCTTATTAGTGGTTGCCAGAGAAATATATTCTTTGCATTGTGTCACAAAGATTGCACATTATTCATAGAGAAATCGATGTACTTTGTTACAACCTTAGTATTAGAGGAGAGTAGCAACCCTTTTCAGAAGAAATAATCATAATACTCTCTATACATATCTTTAGATATTTGAGAAAATCCTAAGCATGGGGGTTTTTTTTTCACAATAAATTGAGTAGTTACTAACTGGACTGCCTTTGGGACAAAGTGGGGAAGTGACCAACAGCCAAATTTGTCTCAAATTTGATCTCACACTATGTTCAACCAAATTTGGACAAAACATACAGTTGCAATGAGTCAGTAACAGTATTACTGTTACCAAGCGCACCAGCTCTCAGGGAAAGTGCCTTCAATTCTTAGAAGCTGCCAAAACTGTTACAAAACAAGACATCTAATCCACAACAAGAATCCTCTCATTTTAACAATTAGTTATAGGAATTGTCACAACTGGAGAAAAAATTAGTGAGGATTTCGATTTTTGTTGTGGATTGTTTTTGCATGTCACTGACAACACCTAACAGGGAGATGATTGCTTTTTAAGGGAGTATTTCCTGTAGTTTTTATAAACATTGTTTATAAAATGTTTATAAACATTTATAAATGTTTATAAAACATCTGTAAGTACATTGAGGTGCATCTCAGAAGGTTTTGTGATTATCGTTCAACTTATTTTTCTCTTTTTTTTTTTTTTCCTTCCTGAACAGATTTTCGGGGAGCTCCCAGAGCACTGCGCTTTCGTTATAATTTATGGGGTTCCCATCTACTGGCTGGCAAACCTCATTCCTGAACCAGAACATTTCCTGCTGAACTTTCTCGGGGGGGTGGCGGGCTGTATATAGGGCCCGCGCGATGGCACTTTGGGTGGCAGCACTGCTGCCGACGTTACAGCTCTCAGCCTTCTTCGGCAACGTCCTTTTCACATCGTTCTACCTGAGCGGTGGTTTTGTGATAAGCCTGGAAAACCTCTGGACAGGTAAGACAAAGCTCCCACCATCCCTCTGAACTGAAACGTCGATGGTTTCCATTAGTGACTGGTTGTTGGGAGGCTGAACGTATCCTGTGCAGGAAAACTCAGCTTTATTCCCACCTTTGCAATTATCTTTTTGGGTGGTGACAGTGGAGTCAGATCGTTCATTTTACATCAGTTTCTCCATGTGAAAATGAGGTAACAGTAAGTTTGGTCAAAAAAGCACTAGTGAGAGGCTCGATTCTTACACGGTTGCTAAATTTTTCAGTAAAAAGAATTATATCCAGCAGATGAAGACTGAGCTCCAGTGAGATTCAGTTGACAGCAGGAGTTTGATGGATATGGATATTGGCGCTCTCCTAATTTTCCATCTCCATGCAATAATATAAAGTATATCTGCCATTTTGTCCAATAATAAACTGTTATATGGTTACAGCCTCTCGTTGTCAAGAAATTAGACAAACCTGCTGTATTTGGCAGCAACACAGCAGTTTTTGAGGTCTCAAGTAAGTTTTGTGTATGTATATCAGTTTCTTTCTTTCTGCCATTTTTTTTTTTTCCAGTTCCATTTTGGGTTTCTAAAATCTCTTTTCTCAGATGGAATTTTCAAGGCATGATGCAAATTCAGTTCACTGACCTCACATATGAAATGACTGTTGGAAATACTACATTTCAAATACCAGGGAAACTTGTAAGTCACTAATAAAAATTGTTACAAACATTTGATAACTAATTAGAATGCTGTTTATACGCCCATCATATTTAAGTAGACGTTGTAGGCCTCAAATTTGGCAAGCCCTAAATCAGTATGCGAAGTCATGCTACACTTGGTGTATTTTAAATTTGTCCCTACAGCAGTCACTCCTTTTATCCCTTTCTTCTCAGTGGAGGAGAAAGAAAAAAAGAAAGAAAAGAGAAGAATAAAGGGCAACTATTTTCTACACAAGCCCCAACGACGCGTGTGCTGAAGTTGTTTGGAAGCTGAGCTGTATTCTTCTGAAGTACCGCAGCCCCTAGCCGTAGCGTAGCTGTAACCAGCTATCAAACCACCCTGAAAGTCCCATCCAGCTGGAAACCCAGGGAAAAGGCGGCAGGGGGCCAGGGAAGCTCACACGTAAAACACGCTTCACAGATCCAGCATGAAAATTGCGTGTCCGTTCCTCATTTTGCGTTGTCCGTGGTTACAGGTCACTCGGGCTCTGGACCTGGACTCCCACCCTCTCTACGTAAGCTATCTCGTCCTCGCTGGTATCGTTTGCGGTTTCCTGCTTCTATACTACTTATCGCTGAGGTTCATCAAGCAGAAATCAAGCCAAGACTGGTAACAGCAAGCCCCGCCGAGGAGGCGGCAGGTTACGGCGTCCCTTGCAAGAAAGCAGGGGAAGCCCGCGAGCTTCTTTTTGGTCACCCCCGCAGGGGGAGAGCGGGGACCCGCTGGGAGCGGCGGGTGACGCCAGCCCGGCTGGCCACGGGATGGCAGCAGAACACCAGGAGTGGGAAGGCAGGCTGGGCTCCTCCGCAGAACCTGCCTCAAACTGGGGCTTCAGCCTGGGGCTGGGGGTTGGGGGGGTGGGGGGGTGCCGTTTGTTTGTTTGACGTACAGTTTTTATAGGTGACGAGAATTCTCCACGCCTGGAAATACTCTTGAGCTATGGGCCACTGATTTAAAAGGACCCATCCCACTTAGTAATAGCTGATGTTTTAGCCCATACTGTTTGAACGTGTAGCGATCACGTACTTAATCCGGGGAGCAGAGAGAGACGTGGGATCAGCACAGGCAAAACACCACTTTCTGTAGCATGTGTAACATTCAGCACTCGTAAGAACAGCGTAGAGGCAAGCAACGCAGAAGATTTCGCTGATGCTTCAGGAGAACATGCAAGGATGGAAGAGACAACTGTTAACAATTCTGTGTTGTTTCTACTTGCTTATGCATTTTAAGGCTTTGCCTTTGTGTTCCAGTTAGAGGCTGCTGGTGCCCAAAATGGGTATTTTCTCACTGTACAGACGATTTCTTGTAACGAATAATTTTAGCTCACCTTCCTGGATTTATTTTCTACAGTATAAATACATACCAATTGATTGTTATTAATCACATCTTTCTCCACGGCAATACACATCGCAGCAATTTGCCAAGTTTGGTTCCTAAGATTCACGGGTAGAAAATACCAAACCTGCCCCTCCAGTAATTAAAACTCTAATGGTGCAATCTATGAAATGCTTGTAATCGTGCACCTAGTTATGCTCAGCCATAAGACACAAATGCTCAGAAAATGAGTAACAGTAAATAAATGGCTGTAATTCACACACAGTCATGGTAAGGGCGTGTGCAAGTCGGGTGTACAGTTGTTGCGAGCATTTTATGAGATTAGCTTGCTTGATTTTAAATGTTTGGATGCATATCTCTGTGCTTATACACAGAGACCCAAAGCACATCGTCTACTCTACTTTCATTTACATGTTGCACACGGTGGAAAACTCCTAGTGTAATCGGCTATAATGCCCCGGATACTTTTATATAAATCCTTTTTTTTTTTTTAAAGAAGTAAGAATGAAAGAACATCAATATTTATTATTTTATTTGGCAATTAGGGCTGCCACATTACTTTCCACAGGTTCCACGTGGTAATAAATTCCCAGGAAGACCCTAGTCTAATGATGTTAAGCAGGTCTGATAAAATAACAGCTTCAGCCCCAGGCAGCAGTAGGAATCCAAAACACTCCAAGGTTTTTCTAAGGTGAATTCCACCATTTCTTTCTGGTTCTCTTTTATTTAAAAAAAAAAAAAACAACCAAAAAACACCCCCCCACTTGATCTGATCCTAGTGCCATTTTGAAATTATCAGATTTTCATTGCCTTTTAATGGCAAAGCCAATTCTTTCAGTCCAATTCAGCATCATTAAATTGTCAGAATAGCAGCTTCCTGTTTGATTCTTAATTATTCCTTTTTATTATATTTAAGACACTTAATTTTTTTTACAGTGGTTTACTCTTCTTTGTAATGCCCCACTTGATCTGATCCTAGTGCCATTTTGAAATTATCAGATTTTCATTGCCTTTTAATGGCAAAGCCAATTCTTTCAGTCCAATTCAGCATCATTAAATTGTCAGAATAGCAGCTTCCTGTTTGATTCTTAATTATTCCTTTTTATTATATTTAAGACACTTAATTTTTTTTACAGTGGTTTACTCTTCTTTGTAATGATCTGTTGTGATTAGAATCTCTTTTCTATTACACTGAAGTTTTAAGGGTATATATTGGTACTTCTAGTCTAAACCTCTATTTTCAAGGTATTTAGAGGATTAAATTCTAGGCTGACTCTCTGTTGTGAATTCACCTTGATGTTTAATAAAAAAAAGGAGAGACACAATGGGAGAAATTAAAGACGTAAGGGACAGCTCTGAATTTCAGGGGCATATTGTCACGCACAGAAATCTTCAGGCATCTAGATAAGAATATACCATAGCCTTAACTTTGAATTTCCTTCCTTTTGTGAAATTAGTCAGGCTGCTGACATTACTTAAACAGCCTTTTTCAATTTAAAATTCCACCCTCTTAACATTATGCAGCAGGACCAAACGGTGTGAGTGTTTCAGAGGTGGTGTTATGACAAGGGTAGATGTATACATAATGGGGACTTGAGCGGTGAGCCTAGGAACAGCCATCGTATGGAGTGTAGGAAGAGCTATCATAGGATGTGGCCAGGCCTGTGTTTACAGAGAAAAAGCTCATATTCTATATACTACAATTACATGAGCGCACTGCCTATGATCGTATCTTGTTTCCTTGATGCCTAGAGATGGGGAATATAGGCTGTGATTATTGTTACAGGCTTTAGCAATAAGAAGATAGGAGCCTTGAAATACCAGCAATTAGCGTTCGTGCCTAACAATAGCATGCTGTGGGGCTGTGTACAGAGAAGAGCACGGCGAAGAGTGGGTGGATGACACACAACCTGCCCCACTCGCACCACCGGGAGCTGAAAAATAGTACGAGTTTGGGGGAATTACGCACCTCTCAGCCAGTGAGGGTCACGCTGTATGCTTTGGCCTCTACCTTCGCGTCAGTTTTGTGCGGAAAAGGTTTCACACTTCCACAGCGGAGCTGCTGCTGCAAAAACAAGTGGTTAGCGAGGGAATAGAAATCTTCCCGGGAGTTCTAACCAAGGCTAAATGTCATAATTTAGTTTCAGCACAGCTTTGCTTTCCAAGTTTCAGAGTAGCCGTTCCCTTTCCCTAGACTCCCCTGTGTCAGCAGCAGCTCGGTGTGCCCTCCTGCCCGCGCTCCCTCTATCAGTACAACCGAAGTTTTACAGCAGCCCGCAACAATCTCGACAGAGACTAAAGGTCACGAGCAAGACACTGCGCAAAACTCATCGTACTGTCCATTCCACACACGGCAACGTTTAGTTTGTTACGGACTTAAGCACTGCGGTAAGGCAGATCTGCCATTCCAGCAGAGCACTGCCGGCCTGTCCGACAACACTGCCGTCCCAAGGATTCACCCGCTACCGTCTTTGCTCTCCCTGGCCAGGTTCGGAAAAAGATCTCCTCAGCTGTAAGTCATGGTCCCTGCTACTGCAGGCAACCACGTCAGTGCAAAACTGATTTTGAACAGGCACCACGTTTAATCAGTTGCAGAGTTTCCAAGCTGTTTTGCCCCACCGCTGTTTGAGCTGCCCGGTGCAACAGGCTACGGGGCTTCAGTCTGCATACACATCGAATTTGGGAATGGGAACATCAGATACAAGCGACAACGGTATTTGTAAGGAAAACCCACCAAATTTGGAATCAAAAAAATCTGTGTTGGTTACGTGGATACTATAAAGTACCGTGTGGACAACAGAACGGTGTGTTGTTACACACCTCTATGTAGTAGAGGTGGTGTCTTCTGTAAAGAAACAGGTAAGAAAAATTTGCCCTTATTACTTGAAGTATTTAAGACAGGGAGAGGTGGGAAGTTCTTCCCCAACCTCCACTCCAAGTTAATGCAGTCTCTCCACTTGGCAAAAGAGACAAACTTTTTTAGCACTGGAAAATGGATTATAGAAACCCTGCTTTGCATATCGGCTCGTGGGTAGTGGCAGTCCTCCAAAATACTTTTAACTCGTTGTTTGGAAAGGACTGGCTTTCACTCTGGCTAAGCTAAATTAATAAGTAGCTGTTGAAAGTTGCATCCCATATTTGTTCACTGCAAAATGCATTCAGAAATGCTAAATCAGTAACAAGTATCAATAGCCATCCCTTTTCATTAAAACCCCCCACGAAATTCCTCTAAAAAAACCCCCCAAACCACCACAGGCAATATGCAACGCAAGGAGACTCTGTGGGTAAGAAGTTACAGGTGTCGGTACGTCCACTTGTACCAGAAATAACGAACCTTTCGGGTTTTAGCCACAATGATGAATTTTAATGGCAGTAGACAAGAAACAGTGTACATGGAGCTCTGTGACATGCTGCTGCTTTTTTTTTTTTAAATGCTCTGAGAGCCAAGACAAGCCCTTCATATGTTAGCAGCTATTAATTAAGGCAACAATGTTTAAGCAGTGGGTTGAGGTAATTTTAAAACCGCTTAACCCTTTTAAGAACTGATGAGCTTTAAAAAGCATATATATATATATACACACATAATGTGCGTGTATGTAGAGGTATCTGCATGAATAGATTACATACATATGTATATAGACACACAACTGTAATGCCTATGATAGCTCACAATTTTTTTTCAGGGAATATTTAAAAAGCAATTCAGATCCATAATTTATAAAAGTGCTGTTGCCAATTTATAGAATTAATTATAAAACTGTCTGTTGATGTTTATTTTGTCATTAAATCAAACTCACGTTTACTCTGAATTGCAAATTTTGTTGGCGTTATTTTCCTTTCATGGTCACAATTTGATACTTTCAATGCTTCCAGTGCTAAGAAACGGCAACTTAACAGACCCCCTCAACCTTCACATCATGGCTCCGGAACCAGCAACTCCCATCAACACCACATTTGGATCTTTTGCTCCTTTTTAAGCATCTAATCAGATTTTGCTAAGATTCCTAGCATATCTCAGTACTGTTTCTGCCCCAGTTTAAATTTTTCACGTTTAACAAGTGGGTTTAGAGGCATAAATGTTAAAGTACTGGCCAGAACCCATATGGTGAGTACACAAAGAGCGCCACTTGCCTCAAAAATAATTTGTATTTTGTACACAAGCAAATTAGCCCACAAGGTAATCATCTACTGCTTCAGTACTGGATTTTCAAGCAAATGTGTAGCAATTGGAAATCGATGAACATTCACAAGTAGTCAAAAACAAAACGTACCGAGCCTCGCGATGATATACAACCGTACTAGTTAACAGTTAACATCATCATTCTTCAAGACAGTACCTTTGCTCACTGTCATTTACTGGGGGCTGGGGGAAGAGTTTAGAAAACAGCAACAGAAACTTTTTTAAAATAAAAGAGACTTCATGTTTCACCAAGAAAGTCAGAAGAAAAATAAAAAAGTAGCCCCTCCGCTATGCCAGTCCAGCCTCCACCAGCAGCTCCTCCCTGACACAAGTGAACATCTTCCTTCTCATGGTGCAAGTCACGATGCTGAGAAGAGTGCCCTAAAAGAACTATTATCTTAATGATTGCTTTTCAGCAAACACCCAAATCTTCTACTACTCTTAGTTAAAAATAGCTAATCACCTTGCGGCAGTGCTTCAACTAATTGTAGAAAGGCACAAAGCCAAAGCATGGAGTTCCAAACCAGGCAACAACAAAATGTGCTGCACAGACGGAAAGCTTTGAAAAGCGGGACGTGTGCTGCCCTACTTAGCTGCCTCCAGCTGCAGGATGTTACCTTACACAAGGCAGTCCTTAGATTTCCAGGTGGGTGAGTCGGAGGTCAAACCTGTGGTAGCCATCGCCCCAAGAGACTCTGACCTCCGCTGAGAAAGGCAGAGCGCCAACAACTTTTTTTGCTCTTTTAGCATCCCCTTAATACAATCATTTCATGAGCTTTTTGGTATGTAATTCCTAGCAATACAGGCACGAGTTGCCAACCCCCACAGAGCTGCAGGGGCATTTCAGGCCAGCGAGAACAGTTAAGAAGCTGGCACCCTCCCACCACTCCTGCAGCAATCCTGCGCACAGCGGCTCCGGCTGTTCCCATCACATGCTGTACCTGCTTTCCTGCCTTCCCCCGGTACCCACAACTCCTACTAGTAATCGTGTAAAAAAGGCGTTTTGTCCAAGTGTTATTGTTACCTAGAAAAGCGCGCTGTCTGGTTACAGCAGAGCTCACCACTGTCAAACGCTTTGGACACGCTTGCTTCAGGTTTGTCCCTTCTAAAAGCAAGACAAGAGAAAGGTGAATGAATATTTAGCTTCATATACTTCACAGGGCATTTCTCAGTGCCTTTGTATTAGAAAAAAGCCTTGCAGCTCTGTAGTATGCTCAGTGCCAGGCGCGTGATAAATTTCCACTGGAGAAAACTCTTGTACATGACTGACAATAGTAAAGCCACAAATTACCGTAATTTTATGCCCCCTGCAGCTAGTGGTATAAAACACAGTTTTCAACCTTGTTTTTACTTGCTGAATTTAGACAAATTTACAATGTTATTGATGTCAGTGAGAAAGACACTCAAATGCAGAAATTGTATTCCTGGGTATAAAAACAATTGGAGCACAGTGGTTTATATGTACTATAGATGATGAAAAATATGGCTATTAAAACTATAAAAAAAGATGGAAAAAGAAAGGGTGGGTTTGGTTTGTTTTTTTTTTTAAATTATTTATATTTATTTTCAGCTATTTTGCGCTTGATCAGGGTTTTTTCCTCCTCCTTGGAACGCTGAACGGTTAACCAGATGCGACACGTGATAGTACTAGCTCTCTCATTTTGAACATTAGTGTTTGAAATACAGGCTGAGTCAACAAAATCATGAAGGAAAGCAAAAGCCTTGTTTAAGCAAAGTCTACGGATATATGGCTCCTAATGGATTTTCCAATAAGTGTACGCTTTCTATCACATTTCCAATTTTTAGAGTGTAATTTTATTTACAAAGGGTTCCGAGGGCCCTAAAATGGACAACTGCTAGAGACGATCAAGATTTACAGTTGAGCTAACCTTCACACATGAGCTGTTCAAGCTAAACTAATCAGAAGGAAATCCCAGGGAACTCTGCAAGTGACAAGGGCAACTGCTCGATTTATTTTTGGTTTAGGCAGAAAGTTTTTCTGAGTACGGCTAGGTAGCGGGCTCAGCAACCTAACACAGTTGCTTCGGTTGGAGCCTCACCTCAGGCTGCAACTTCCGTATCGGAGCACGCAAAGAAATCGTAACAGCCCCGATGCTAAACACTGTCCCGTATTCAGACTCATGTTTAGAAGCCCCCTAAATTACACTAATAACACACTTGTTCCTACAGCTGCTTTTGAATTTGAGAAGCATGAGGTTTAAGAGGCTGCTGCTGGGACAAACTTCCTTTGGGATTTTTGGCACGTGATGATGCTCCTGTTTCTTCAGTTACCCAGCTGTAATTACAGGACATCATGACTCCCCATGGTGGAAAGGCATGAGAGGACCAGGCTTGGCTCTGCAGCTCTGATCAGTCCTTCACAGCTTCTTCATTCATTGAGTTGGGCTTAGCAGCCAACTCACCCTTAGCAGCCCTTGCTGCTGCCGCTGCTTTCTTCTCCAGTGAACCTCAAGGAGAAGCGGTTGAGGAGGAGACAGTGGGAGCCGTAAGAACGGCAAAGATCCACGCTGAAGCTGCTAGCTTTGTCTTTTTACTGCCACCCATGATACCAACTCTCATCCTTCCCACCTAGGTATTTTCCCAATACTTCCAATCCCTTCAGAGTTCCTCTGCGGTGATCCTGTATTTTGACAGCCACTCTTCACAGCCCCTCTCTCCCATAAATAAAAATCCAGCACCCAGCAAAACGGCCTTTCAGAGCCTTCTTCGACAGCCTCGAAGGAAGTTGGCCAGGCCAACCTCATCCTGTCCACACCCCCCTGCTTTCCCTCCAGCCCAAACTGTTTTCTGTCTACAAGTCCACCCTCCTCTCCTCCCCTGAAGATTAATCTCCGCTATCTACAACTCTTCCCGTAACTCCACTTTTCAGATTTGCCCTGGTCTCACGGACTATGTGAAGAACAGCAGATGCAAACTACTTGCAAAACCAAGAATTAAATTTGCTGCTAGTTTTCAAGACTCATCACTTTCACTGTGAGACACCGAGGTTCGTTGCTTTCTGAACCTTGAGTTCGTTGGCACTTACAGCTGAGTGAAATAACTACGAGAAACACAGAAGTACAAAGAGGTTTGGAGCTATCACTGCAGACAATAGCAATTCTATAGATATCACTGCTTTATCATGGTGTTATAAGGGTAATCTCATGAGAAACTGTGAAGCATTAGCCAACTGTAATACAGAGGCTTAAGAGTATCAGAGAGAAACCTTGCATTAAGAGTTTTATCTGAAAGCAGATCAATGTGGAAGCCCCGTCTATAGCAGGCACTGCATAAGACAGTTTCTATTATCTCATTTTCTTAATTACAGGAAACAGTAGAGAAAACTCAAACCTCAAACTTCCACATCTGCTCTTATTTCCAGACCTAATGGGAAACCCAGAACTTTGCTCCTGTAGCTGAGGATCTGCACGCCCGTACTCAGAAAGATGCCCTTGGATTACATTACAGCCTCGGTTGGAGCCACTAGCTTAAAAGGATATTGGGTTTCCTCCGATTATTGATTCACAGAAGTACTGGCAAACCACCAGAGGCTGCAGCCATTCTGGAAAGGAAGTATCTTTTTGCAGTTTACTTTACACAGAAATTATGAGAATGATTTTAAGAAATGCAGAGAAATCTTTGCTAAAAAAGGCTAAACTCAATGACAGTCTCAGCTTGTTCTTACACGCTCACTTTTTTCACCTTTTCAGCAACAACATAGTGGTGCAGGAAATTGGACATTCCTTCTAGGTGCTGACAGATTTCTCACATTGACCAGCAAAACCTCCTGGTCACATCCATCACTTCTGTCCCTTCTTCCTCTGCTGTGCTCCTGGAGAGTCCGGAAGCATCACACCTTTGAGAGAAGCAATAAATACGGCAGTACTCCGGTGAACACGCTTCCAGTCTTTTTCTCTGTCAATATGTGCACTCGTGGTCCTACCTTCAGTGTTATGATCCTCCCTTGTTACTGTAAACTGCAGCTGGAATCCTGCTGACTCAGGCATTCAATCTATAAAAACCTTCTGAGCTGCCACTGCCAAAGACACGATCCGTTCAGCTACTCCATTTTCAACAGTGGGTACGTATTAAGGAAGTCTGAAGACAGCTACTAACCTACCAAGCTACATTTCTTGCTATAGAAAAGGGTCTCAGGAGACAATGAGTTGAACGAACTGTTTTAGTAGGTAAGGATAGAACTACAGCATGTAATTATCATGCTACAAAATGACTGTATTGGTAGTTAACAAGCTTTCCCATACTGAGCTCAAAAACCAAAAAGCACCTTCCTCCTGCCCCTACCTCAAGGGGAGTGGGGGTAAAGAGGCGAGTCCGTAATGCGGTGCAGGGCACGGAAGTGAGATTAAGTCGTCTCAATTCAAGCAGCAAGCTTTTTCCAGTCCTCTCAACCCCAATCAAGACACACTATTATGCAAACACACACACACTCACACAATTTGATTTTTACAGTAACGTGTCAGGTCGTTTCTGTCAGCACAAATTCAAGCAGCAAGCTTCCTCTCAACCTCTCAACCCCAATCAAGACACACTATTATGCAAACACACACACACACACACTCACACAATTTGATTTTTACAGTAACGTGTCAGGTCGTTTCATGTCAGCACACTCTCAGCTTCCCACGGAGGCCTCTGGAAAAGTGCACTCCTATCTCACAGACACCACACCTGGTCTGGATCTTGCACAATCCCAGTTATCCACTAGCCGGTGGCAAATAATTCTTTTCTGCTTTAAAGGGATAAGTGCTATGGCCAGTATGACAGAGTACATTTGGTATCTGGACTAATGAATCACCGTGACAAGTTTGCAAGACTGCCATTCTGCATTTCGTCATCTTACAGGTTTCTTTCTTTGAATATGAAGAAATAAAATAATGAAACTGCTTACTTATTCGGTGAAGAAACGCTAACCTTCTAAACCGCATTTTTCTTCATGCTTGAAATGGCTGAGTCTCAGCACACCAATGCACAAGAAATATTATCATTTCAAGCGTATTCTAGAAGAGTCGGCACAAATGCCGATTCTGCAAAACCTTCCCAGTATAACCTCGTTTCAGACGGAGGTGATCGTGTCCCGGAGTGGCACAAATCCCTCACTGTCCCACATTTTAAAGACAGGAGAGACTGCACTCCTCTGTGTAATGATTCCTTAATTGTACACGAAACATTTACTGGAACAGAAAATCAGAAATATTATCACACAATGGCAGCCTTTCCCTATCCTTTGAATAATCTCTGCTTTCCCATCTCTGCCACAAGGCTCCATGGGCCGGGGCTATTGCAACGTGATCCCAAGCGGTCAGCGTGCACCTTCACCCGTTACCCTATCACTGCTGCCACGAAACCCCGGTGCTGTTTGGTGTCATGCTCCTGCAGTGCCTCACTGATGTTTGATCGCCTCAGCAGCCGGCTCTTTCAACCCACAGCTTTCCGTGAGGTCACCCAAAATGCAATTTCAGAGCTGGAAACAATTTAATTTATATTCTTCAGTTACAGGCTATCAAATTTACTTTCCACTTCCACAATTGCAACTATAAAATCACAGGGCATTATTCTGTTAGAGTTCAGGTCAAGCAAGTTAGAAGAAAAACGTGTCGATGCTAACCAGTACTAATCCTGCATGGTCAGACCTCACGCATGGGCACTAGCAACAGGCAGTCATGCAGCTGGCTGCGGCCTTGCATGCTGCTTTTCGGCCTCAGAAGGCAGCAGCCAGCAAACACAACCCGCCAGTATCACAGCACAGACTCATGACAAGCTGCAGCACCTGACAGTCAATTGCACCTGGTCCACGACCACATGAGATTCCACCTCCTCGTCAAAAAGGTAGTTAAGATCTACAGATCTGCTGTTAACTTCCCCTGTGATGACCTGGTGGTTGCTTCAAGTAATACTCATTCTCTTCCTTATCCTATGTGCTAGCTTAGCTCAAAAAGCATACAGGCCCGTTGCCGCCAGTTATGCTCAGATGTGACTCCACTTACCGGAACACGGCTACCGCTGTGGAACCGATACTCACAAGATGACCTCTACAAACAAGAGCTGTGGCACTAGAGAAAGGGTCGCCAGCTAGCTGACAGTCTTCAATTATGCTGCTATGACACTGAAACACATGTAATATAGCTGTAGCTTTAGAAAAAAGAAACACCTCCATTTGTGAAGCGAAATAAACCCAGTACTGCCTAGGCTTGCTTTCAGATAGGGCACGCAACCATTAGGCTATGAATGAAATTCCAAACGTTAATGCCCGATCTTGACGACCCAGGAACAAAGGGTGCCAGACGGTTAGAGCCATGTAGGTGCAGTATGTTGCCGAGTCTACGCTCCTGAAGTAACAAAGGTCATCGTAAAACCACACCACCAACGGAGCAGAGACAGCTAGGATCCATACAGTTTGTTTGGAAAACAGAATTTACCACTCGCCTCAGCCCCTGGTTAGTTATGCCTCATTTTTTTTGAGTACAGCGGGAGTTTTCAATGTATTTATAAATATACTAACTAGGTAACAAACTGAAAATTTTACTTCAAAAAATCAGGTCCCAATTTCTTCCCAACTTTGACACTTTCAGATTACTGTACAAGTCTTTCAAAATTTTGTCAAAACCTTGTGTGCACACACGAATTTTTAATTACCACAGTGTTGCCTATGTGGGAAAACCTAAGAAAGATAAAGTTAACCCACTGAAAATGTAAAGATCAATCAACAAAGTCACTAAATGCAGAGAAACAAGCTTTCATTTCATTAAAACCTGTTTGAAGTACTGCATAGGCACTGCATTCCATTTGTTACACCAAGGTGCGCATTTCTGAGTTTCCATCATTATTCACAGAGATAATGGATGTATTTTCTATGTATTCTTTCATCTTTGTAATTTAGAAGTGTCTTATTTTCATGATCCCACAACTCTGGACTGTAAAACTTCGCATCAGAGTAGGTTTCCTCCCACATTGATACAAATAAAGCATGCCCGCCAGTCTCCCAGCAAGCAAACAACTGCTACCCCTGCAAGTCATGGGCACTGCTTTGTTTAGAAGGCGTGTTTTCATGGATATGCGGTTCTTGTACCCATAAAATTAACTGGACTAAGAGTTATGAGAATGAATTAAAGATGCTATAAAACTACAACACACAAGCTAGTGTAAATGATAGAAGTATTTTGTCTTTACCTATAATATCGAACGCCCTAACGAGATACTTAACACAAAAGAAGTACATTTAGGAGAAATCTAAAAAAAAAGATGCATTTATTTTCTGTGTAGATACAGATGAATCCTGAAGATGATGTTCTTTACCCTTCTACTTTCACCCCAAAGTAGTAGGCAAACAGCAGCAAAGGGTAAGACAAGTTTGCTTAAGTTACAGTTACATACCCCTCTAGTGACTTTCTTGATATACATATATTTGGTGAATCAACAGGAGCCAAAATACAGTTCAGGTTATAGCAGATCATACATTAAAGCAGAACTAGCCTAGAAAGCTGCGTCTTGGTATTTCATTAGCAATTTTAACAGCATTTCTATTAATGAATGTTCCTATCAATTACAGCTATGGAAAGTGCTGTTTAAACACATTTATATTAGAAATTACACAGAACAACATGCTTTTTTAAATTTTTATTGAATGTAATATTTAAACAATTTCATAAACAACTAAAGCATAAAAGACTCTGTTCATGATGCTTCCAATCTTCTTTTCCTCCATTTTTCCACATAGAACCTGAATGTCTCCTATAAACAGAGTGGAATAAACAAGTTCAACACTGTTTCAACTGAAAAGTTACTAATTCTGAACAAAGTCTTATGTCCTGACAAAAGCAAAATCTATTATTCTCTGTCATGCAAAACTAGATATGTATTGAAGTCTGTATAATTAAGAGAAATACCAGAGAGAGAGAGAATAAAAGGAAAAGGAAAACCTTGCCAAAAACGCATAATGAAGCTTCTATTACAAAATGCAATATTATAATCCTTCTATTACAAAATGCAATATTATAATCAATTTCATTTTAAAAATGAAAATACTTTTTAACTGCAATCTGCAATTGTGTCAAAAAAAAATTGAGACACTTTTAAAGACCAAGCTGCATTAGAGAAAAGTTGAACAGGGAAAACCAGAAAATGAATCATTTCAGTGACTTTGAAAAAACACTCTTATTTTCACTAGCTACATGTAACAGACATTCTAGGTTTTAAGTTTACACAGTCCAAATGAAAATTCAGATTATAAATCATCTGCAGAAAAAACTCCATGGTTGTTAAAAGGCTAAACTGAACATTTTATGCCAAAATTTTCTCCAATTCTTTGCAAAATGAGAAAAGAAAATCACATTTATCATGAAGCAATATGGAGAAACAGCATATAATCAGGTCTTTACAGAACTACAGAAAAACACTTAGTTTAAAATATAAGAAGTGGCAAGAAAATGGCAATAAAAAGTTTGCTTAGAGAGGGAAAAATATAGTAAGTCTTTAAAGTCTGCTTCGCTAAAATGGTACTAGTAGACTATTAGTCAAAGGAATGATGTGAAAGAAGTATTTACAGTCTTGACAGATTTAGTGTCATGCTGCTTGTCACCCTCAAAATAAGATATATTTGCACAGTTGCATATATCTCTTGGCAAGGCAGCTAGAAGCAAAGCTGCAACAGAAAAATAATTCCTACAGTTCTAAAATCCCATCCTACTAAAGCAGCAAGTTGTACTGGATACAAAGCAGGTAATTAATGAAAACTAAAACCCATTAATTGTTAATGAAATACACGTGTAAAATGCCCCACGGACAGTTGATCAAGGTACACCTGTAGATGAGTGCCTGATAAGGATCAGGTAGTTTAAACATCGTAAGCCCCAAGAGATTTTATTTCCTCAAGTCAAATCCAATGCAAGATTACTATAGCTCCTACAACACTCAGTACTTCATACGTTACCTCCTTTGAGGAGTCTCTGCAGAGATCTAATCCCTATGTAATTATTCATGCAATTTGTTTTACTAACATTGAACATAAACAATTCTGCATATCTATTTCTTAATTAGGAAATACTCACAGGGGGTTCAGTGAAAGGGACGGGCTCTCCCACTTTCTTCAGAAAAGCTGCTAAAGATTTCAGAGATAGCTCGTGCAGCTGTATATTCTCCGCTTTTGTTTTCTCATACACAGCCTTTACAGAAGCAACATCCCCATCCAATTCTGAGGAAAAAAAATAAAAACAACAAAAAACACCCAGTGGTTAAGTGTTCCTCTCTTCACCTGTTTCCATGATGTCACGCGTTCCTACTACTTGCCAAAACATATTCCAAGTATTTTAACATACAATATTCCAAATATTCTGGATATTCTTCATATCCTACTGACAATTCACATAAGAGAACAGAACGTACAGCCATTCTAGCTTTCCTTTTTATTTGAGGCTGGATGATCAATTCCTTAAAGAATGTGCTGAAACCACAAAGGAGTAAGAGCCGCACAGTGAGAACACACCACTCTAGGATGTGAGATACAGAGCCATATGCCTCTTTCTGAAGCAAATGATAAAAAATAAAAACAAAAGCTAGAACAAAAGCCCCCCCCAAGTTCAGCATGTGAGAACTCTAGAGCAGAATTTAATTCCCTTAAGTAAGTGCAGAATATTGTTATGGTTACAGGTGCTGGCTACATCAAAACTATAACCTAAAGGAACAAAGAAAACAAAGGTCAGATGTCATTTTAGAACACAAAGAAAGACCCATTTCATCCTATTGAGCAGGAGAAAAGTTTTGCTGACCCACTAACACTATTACAAACCTTAACTGCTTACAAACCAGTAACATTTTGTGGATATTCCATAAAAGGCACCATCCCCTGCAACAGGTTCTAACTAATCCATTCTTCATTTATTTAAAGGACTATTCACTTCTGGTTGTAGACGAGTGGAGTATATTTCTCCTTCCTCTAAAGTGGGAGAGCGGAGAAACCCCTCCTTCTACATGGACTCTCACTTAACCATAGACTTTGCTACTGCTCAGGCATTTGCTTGAGAAGCATCAGGATGAAATTAAAGTGACCCCTGACAGTTTCACGGTTGTCCTCAGGGTCCTAGAGGCAGTACAACAGTTCCTAGCACCTTGTGAACAACAAGGAAGCCATCATATCCAGCTAAATTCATTTTATTGCTTGGGAAAACGCAAACACCTACAGTATGGGAGCTGTCTCAGGTCTTACTTGTTCACATTTGGAAACACTATCTTCACAACCAAAGGGGCTACAAAAAACAATGGTTCTTAAAGAAAAAAAAAGCTTTAATTATACAGAAATGGATAGCTTGTGTCCCTTTCTCATGAGAAAAAGCTTCCCACTCACATCTGTCAAGTGGCTGAGCTCCTTTTTGAATGTGGGAGGCTACTGCAGAAACTGCACGAAGTGATAGCTTAATGAAAGCCTAATAGAAATCCTTACCTTTCTATTTCTTTAAAATAGATGTATTTACTGTATGGAAAATAAAAAAAAGCTAATACTTAGATTGCGTTTAATAGACCACGCAAATGTGATTTTACATATTTCCTTTTTCTAGAAGGTATACAGCAAAGGAAACCTAGTCCTGGTAATGCATCATATCTCAGGACAAGGAAAGGAGTAAGTGTCCCTTTATTTGTTCAGTCATGGATGTCTGATATACGATCAGACTTCTTTCAGCTGTGATCTATATTCTACTGTATCTTTGCTAAACATAGAAACAATTATAATTTTATTTGTCCATTTATTTTGATAACTAGCAACAGTAACCAATTGTAGTAATAGTACTCTGTTATTTTTAATTAGTTAGAAAGGGGAATGAAAGATAACAATGGGTCTGACAGGAGAATCATTTGTTGTCTAGAAAGTGATGATACTACAAGGTTGGACTTGGTCCAAAATGAGAAACCATGTTTTAAAGCTTACTAAGTGTAAAATGAAAAAAAAAAATCTTTTATTTAAAAGATCGTATTTCTAGCCCTCTTGGCTAGAACACAACCTAAGCACAGCCTTCGACATTTCAGTTAAGCTAAATGTTTTGCTGATGATCATTTTAACAGCCAAATGAAACTAGCATATTCACCACTGCAGAAAGTATCAAAATGGAAGAGAAAGGATGAGGGGAAGAGGCAGCTAAATTGCTGTTCATGTGTACAGGTCTGTACATATTATACATGGTGGGGACAGAATATAGTAAATGCCCCCGAATATCCTAGAAGCAGGACACCACCTTACTTCCTTAAAACAGAAAGATGCAATAGAAATGCAAAGATATTCTAGTATGACTCATCCAGCCCAGCCCTGGTAAAGTGGGTCAAGTAACTGATGTGCACTCTTCTACCCCATACAGGAGTGGAATCGATGTCTCATACAGGTAAGATGCTTGTACAGAATAACCTGGGAACAGCTTTTAAAACTCTTCATGCTGGTACTGAATGTCTCCTCTAGAACTTGCTATGAGCCAGCTACATCTCTGCCGGAAGAAACTACAGCAACCATCTCTTCACATACAGTGTGGCTTCACATGTTGAATACACTCTAACCACTGTTTTAGGTAGAATAGAGCAAGCGACTGATTCTCTGCAATCTCTTTATGAAATTGTTGTACTATGCTGTAGTCGGAAAGGATATTGAAAAAATTAGTTAGTTCACTTAGGGAATTTTTACTGAGGTAAAAGCAGTAAAGGGCTAACGACAGTGTAAAGCAGCAAGTACAGTGCTGGCGACAAAAGGGTGGTTTTTTGTTTTATAAAAACATGTTAGAAAACTTACCCTGCTGTGAATAAAACTATGGTGCTAAACGATTTTGGTAGTGATTGCTGTTTTGAATGTTGCTAAGCAAGTGAATTTTCTAAGTTAGATACTACATCATGAGAACTTCTACAAGTTGATTCAAATACACTGAAGTTTGTATTCCTTTAAAACCATACCTTGGATTTGGGTTTAAAGTGTTTTACTGAATTATTCCTATTTATCTCCTCTGTGATAGATTGGAGCACAAGGGCTTCTGTCATTATATCTTTTTGCTTGTAATACACGTGTGAAGAGTGTTTACTCCCTGTAATAAAACTGGAGGACCATACAGAGTACACAAGGCAAAGGACATTACAGCACAGAGACGCAAGCCTCCAACTGAGTGTTGCCATAGGGGCTACATGTCCTGGTTTTTCAAGAGTGAGTGTTGCAAATAAACATATTTAAATAAGCAACTTGATTTTTTTAGAGCTGTTCCTCTCGGACTTCAACTATAAAGAGAACTGATTAGCACTTCAATCAACCATTTAGGTAAACCCAAATGAAGGCATCTGGAATATTAACTTTGGCTAAATTAAAACAGGTATAAAGAATTTACACGAATAACAATAAGGTCCTTGCACGTTACCGATAGAACTAATCACTTAGGATTTTGAAACACACACATAAAAGGAACCAATATACTTATTACATGTTTCGGGGAAAAAAGCTAGATTCATTTTAAAAGCCATTCATTTCTACAATATTTCTCTCCATGGGTTAGGATGGATTCTTTTTTATTCCACGAAGCCCCTACTTAGCCTCTATTGTAGCAGTATCCTTTAATGTAATACAGCTCCTTTTGTAAAGGATTCAAGGCTTGCGTCAGTTGGTTGCTTTTCCAACCTAATAGCTAGCGTAGTATACAGACCCAACAGATTTAAAACAACAATAACCCCCCCCACCTCTTTGTGGCTCAAACTGTAAAGCAAGTTACACGGTGCAGATCCTACTCCCCTTTCTAAGGGTTTCCATGACCTTTCTGAATGTCTCAAGAGTTCTTACTAAAAAACTATTCCAAGGAGAGTAAATTACCGTAACATCTCATGAGGTAACAGTATGCAATTTCCATATCTAGATGCTCAGGAATCAGTTCTAGAAGTGTCTCGATCTTCTTTGCCTATGAAGTTTAATGCACAGACAAAAAGAGCATTAACTTCAAATCTTAAAGAAGAAAATAAAATTGCCAAAGTTAAAAGAGCTGGAATAATTATTCTAAGTGATATGAACTGTGCTGATAACAAGGAATGGAATATGCAACTGAAAGTAGACATAATAACTTCCTTCCCAAAATTTCACGTGCAGATAAGAAATACTCAAAGAAATCAGGCACAAAATAAAACAAACGAAATACAGGACTAAAACCCATACTCAAGAAGCCTAAACATTAGTTTCTCAATTTTTTTTTGAAGGAGGCAATTCATGTATTAATGAGAATATGTCAGGATTTCAACCCATTTAAAAAAAAAAATGCAAACCATTCAGCAGCCTTCGCTGACCTAGACGTCAATGGTAGCTATGATCAGTGCTTAAAAGAAGTCAGATCACTAACTAATGTGCTTAAATCTGGAACCGCCCTCCCTCAACCTCTGATTCCAGTTTCAAAAACGCTCTGGTCCTGAATTAAAAAAAGTTTACAGAAATTAATAACATCTTTATCACACACTACTAACTTCTATGTTATTAAAATTTCAGCTTGAAAAGCTAGAAAATGTCAAGTTTTTTAATGTCTTCTACAGACATCAAAAGATGGTGTTTACCATTATCTTATTTATCATCACCACTTCAGCAGAACTTTAAATCTACAGAGTATTTAATGGCAATTTCCACAAAACATAAATGTGCATTTTCCTTCATTTGAAAAGTATTTATTCTAGTTTATGTATTAACTGTCTCGTGATGCTGCTCCTCTGTGAAAGAGAAGTCAATGTGGTTTTGCATGTGTGTGAGTGTTTTGGGGTTTTTTGTTTGTTTGTTTGGTGGTGGGTTTTTTTGTTGTTTGTTTGTTTTTTACCTTGAGGAGGACATATGAGGAGGGAGGGACAGGAGTAGAGAAGGCACATAAATGAGAGCATTTTGAGCAATAGGGAATGAGTACAAAGCCAGGAATCTAAATAAATGCTCAAACTAGATACATGCCCAAACCACCATAACAAGTAATATGAAATGTGTCTTTTAATGTAAACATAGAGGCATTTTATCATTAGAGAGAGGCTGAGGTTTTAACTTGCATTTGTATTCATACAACGTAGCCAACAAAATAAGTACTTTCAGGTTGCGATACTGAACTAGATAGTGCAGTAAAACATTCAAAGCACAATGTTTGTAGGATATAAAGTATAACATCAAAAATGCAGGAAATTACTGAAACAATAGAAAAATATTAACTCCACCCTCCATATCCATCATCATATCCATCATGCTCCATAAAGTAAGCTGTTCCTTTAAATGTAACCAGCTCTGCAAATTAACCTACCCAAGAAACCCGATAAAGCCATCAACTGTGAAGTTCAAGATTCAAAACACTTCAACAAAGGTTGATGAAATAGTATTTTGCTACATATACAATGATATACATGAAAAACTATCATACCTGTCCAGGCCTAGATGCTGATCTAGCCATAAAACTCACTAAAGTGCTCTTCTCCTCAACTAATGCACCACACCTCTAAAGAAAAAGAAATAATTAATGTAGCAGTCATGAGTAGGTTAGTGATAAACAAAATGACTAAGATGAAAATTTCCAATTACAGATGTTTAAAATAATATACTAATATACTACCTATTTACAAGGTAAATAATTGACCATTAGTTTGAAAAAAAAAGTCACCACTGAACATAGGAAACAAGTTCATTTCATGCACCCTTTTGGCAAACATTGTTTTTAAAACAGTAGGTATAAAGTTTGTTTAAAACAAAAGGGGAAAGAGTTAAACTAACACTTCAACATACCACAAAAACCGAGGTTTAGGACTGCAAAAGAATGAAAAAGAGAAACACTATTCCTCTCCAATTATACTGCCAAGCATTCACAAGTGAGCTAGGGATCATAAGGTTAATTATACATTTAATAAGGTGTCAGGGAGATAACTGCTCGTTTCTTTATAAAAATTAAAATGTACAAAGCAAGTTCTCTTTAAAGTATAATTACCTACACTTATGCATACAAAGGACTGATTTCAATCTCTCTATTTTATAAAAGGCTTTCACTGCTAGACAGTGTGTTTGAGAGAGAGAGGGAGAGAGAGAGAGAGAAGTTGAACTTAAAAAAGTTTGAGACAGACCAGATAATCAAAAATCTATCTTACTTTAGAAACACAGGCAAAATAAAATATACAAGACAGTATTTTAGTGTATGTTCCTCAAAGGTGTCAGTCTTAAAATTCTTACAACGCAGTGCTTTTACCAGCTGTGAGATATTTTATCAGTACCAAAATGCACAGGAAGAAGAGAATATTGTGCATAAATATACACATACCATGAATTTACTACATTCAATTAGTATTTTAGACATATGTGGACAAGAGATTTTGGTTTATGCCATTATGAATGTACTGTATGTGTAATATGGTTTGACAAGCTCTTTAAGGTCCAGGTGAAAGGGTGTGAAGCCTCATTCCATCAGGCAAACTGAGACAAAAAGGTACTCGTAGTGTTCTGACAAAAAAATTGCTTTATGGTGATAAACAGAGGCGAAATATTCATGGGAGAAACTTGCAACATTTTATTTACCTATTCTAGCCATTCTCACCTACTGTCAGCATAAGAAGTAAGGATGCTCTGAGAGGAAAGAGACAGTCTAGTTGGAGAAATGTTTTCCACAGCCCCCTTTCATGCTGAAATATTAAACCACTTTTGACTTCAGTCAGTAAAAGCATTCTCCCACCAGACAGTACAAAAGACGCTGTTGCTGTTTCTTGAACTTTTAAATAGACTCTTAGATGCATTTTTGAAAGCAAGGATGTATATACCATGTGTATACTAGTATTTCAGATTATTACAAGCAAAATAATTAATTTAGATTGTGGCTTACTTTTCAAGAAAATAACGAACAATGGACAGTGATTATTACTATCTTCTAGTTACCTATTAGTAAAATGCTAGATCCACAATAGCAATCAAGAATGTTTAAAAACAACTGAAAGTTTTTCCTGCACCATATAAAAAACAAATTTTCTCATATACACAGAAGTTTCAACTTGAGCTTATCTGTTAATGTGCACTTAACATGAAATATTTTAAAATTGTCCCCTAAGATATAGTATATACAATGTTATTTCAAGTATGCTATAGAGCCATGAATTTAATTCCAACAGTTGGATGCTGTTGTAATAAGAAGTTTTGGGAATATATGAATGGAAATTATTCCATGTTTTGAAAAATTTTAATGCCACACAGATTTTACTTAAAAATGCAAAACCCCCTATCTTCACAAAAGTAAGCAATTGTAACCGATTTTCATTCACTCATTCCATTTCATTCATTTCAATGAAAGAGCAATCAAAAAATCAGGAAGAGTAAAATAACTTGAGATTTCTCTTTCATTTTGATGTTTCATGCTATATAGCAGGAGCATTTTATATCAAAATTGCAGTCTCCTTTTAATTTAATACTCAGATGACCTGTTAGGCAAAGCAATAAATGAAGTAATATTCCAGAGCAGGGAATATACAGATAATACACCTCACACCGTAGCAGAAGTAACTGAACACATTTGTTGGTATGCATTCTTCTCAAAAAATGGTCTTGGAATATCATAAAACATCTGACGGATGAAGCAGAGCTTTTTCTTTAACAGCTTAAAATACTTAGGAACTGCTAAATGAGTAGTATGCACTACCAGGAGACGGTAAGAGGCCTCAATTTGAGGCAGGAGCCTACGCACGCAGAACAACCTGCAGAATCGGTGTGACTGTTGGACTGCCACCTGCTGGGATGAGCCTCCCTGACGGGAGCCTGTTTGTGCACGCTGTCAGCGGCAGCTCCCATCACCCATAGTTCATCCCACCTCTGTACAAATGGCACGAATGCAGTTGTCTCATCCCCTGAAGACCGCTAACTCAGCTGAGACCGTGGCCCAGAGACCAGCATTTGTCTTTTAATGCTTCTGTGACACTCAAGTGAATAGAAAGCAAATTCAGCTCTTAATAAACCTTGAATACAGCACATACAATATAGCAACCAAGTAAAATAAGGTCCATGAAAAGCAAACGTTGCCTGCTTCTGGTTTGCGAACTGTACAGCTGTAAGGTATTATTATGTCTATGGCACTTAAGAAATTATGTGAGAAGTTGCAAGGAAATGGTTTGCAGGAAGCAACTGCTGTCTAAGAGACAACTTAAAAAAGAATATTTGCTTTGGATGGAATTTCAAGCAATATACAAGTCTTCCTTTATTTCCTTCAGGTTGTTAGAAGACAAAAAACCTTCCGACTCTGGCACCCACTAGTACTATTCGTACCAGAGTACTAGCTCATAGTTTGGAATAGTCTAAACTGTGCTACTGCTTCTCACGCTGTAATTCAAAAGCATACTAGCCTATGCTATACCACACCTCTTTTTGACAATTTCTCAGTTAACCTTTGAAGAGCTGTAAACATTTCTGTACCTCTCTTGTTATGTCATTACCTGTATCAGCGATCTGGCATCATCCACTCTGTCTGCACTGACATATTGAAGGAAAAGATCTGTGACAGGTCTGTAAATTCCAAACTGACTGGCCAGTCGTTCTGCCATCACACCAACTGCAAAATGACGGGTACATAAGGAAAATCTCTGATTGAAAAGCCACTTTTGTAAACTTCACCGGCACGATTTATGCTGACTGAGCAGGTTTTACAGGTAATAGCTCTTTCATAACACCTCTGTCTAGTCAGAATATTTAAATATCGTTGTAATTAACTTACATTTTTCCAAAGCTGGTTCTAATCCTTCCTCAGACACCTTTCTTAACAAATAGGAAATATTTCTGACAGCTTGATCAGGATTCTGTGCACCGGAGATAAGCAGAGGCTCAAGGTACTCCACGGCAGCATCAAGGTCATTGCTAGGAAAAGAGATTGAACTGGCTTAGTTTCTGAAATCAAGATTTCTAAACCTAAAGAAGCAATTATATTAAAGTTTTTGTTTTCTACATTAAGGTTATATTTCCCAGGAATGGTTGAGTACCTATGACTTCATTCAGATATTGTAAAAGTGAAACCATTTATGACTGAATGAATAAATTGACCCGTAAGTAAAATTTTTTTAATGACCTTTGATCTGTACAAAGCCTAAGTAATTTTGACACACTTGTTTCCTCATTAAGAGTTCAGCTAGCTGCTTTAGGAAAGTGTGTTCTGCAAATCTAGAAGGCAAAATCAAAACATTAACAGAAGGAATCTGAATAATTAATGCACACAACTCAAGTATTTTTTTAATGCTATTCAATTAATTATTTACCCGATTTTTCCCATGCCTGCCTTTTTGGATGCAAAAGACAATAGTAAATGTCGTTTGGTCAGTACCTTGTCTAAACACTTTTAATCTTATGGCCCAAGTATAGCAAATGCTAATAAAATAATGCAGGAAGTATTCACTGAAGTGTAAACTCTACTTCTAGCATTCTAAAAAGTTCAAATGACAACATCTCTTATCAGTCCACTCTAAAAACTAATTTAATTGAAAAAGAAAATCGGAGCACTACGAATGCTTTTAGATGAAGCAGAAAACGCAGCACATCTGAAAGCTATGAAAAATGCTTTGAAAACTGTATCAGAAACATGAATCTACCAATAAAGGAACAGGTATTAAAAATATCTGTAAGAATCTGGTTTTCATAGTTCTCAAGGTACAGCTTGCAAGATATTTAAGAATATATAAGGTGCATTATTATTTATGGTGCTGCTAAGTCTTTTCATACATCCAAGCTAGTTTTGGTATGGGAAATGAAAAGTTGATGCTGCTTAAATAACCTGTGCCTCCATACAGCAATTTATTTATTTATTTATTCTTCTCGCCAATCTACACCTTAAGAACATGGCATGACTTTGCAACACTTACAACGTGGAAATACAGGAAAATATGCAGCTTATGAGACAAATCCTGAAGTATGTCACCTATTTGGAGTGTTTAATTTAGGCAAAAGTCAATGCACTAGAACTGTGTGCCAAGGACCACTCAGATCTAAATATTTACAGGATCAGTCCTTTACAGACAGATTGGTTTTCAGTGGCTGAAAATATAGTGAGCTCACTGCTGGAACTGGCCTGCATGGTTCTCCTTCAATTCAACTCTTCTTGCTGTTCCAAACACTTCAGAGGCTATTCTCTCTGGTCTGGCATGCCTGAGGCGATCAGGTATCTGTCATGTACTACACAGTTGTACAGCTTTCCTGCCAAGTTAGACACAGGAGCTCTTCCTGATGAAACTGGTTTGAGCTAAACTAACAGAATATGTAGGATTCCTGAAGACTGGTTCTGGCAAAGCATATTTGAGAAGTTCACAGTATGCCCTTTCTCCCAGAAGTGCAGTTTTATACAAAGGATAAACTAGCACAGTACCAATGTATCAACTAAAACAAAAATGCTAGGCAGAACACGATACTGAATTAAACAGTTGAATCAAAAGATACTCAAAGTGTGGGGATAATTATCATGATCGAAACCGTGGCCTAAAACAGCACAGCAGCCAGTTTTTTTTATAATTCTGACAAAAAAAGCCCACCACTCCACACATATGTCTGGCTTTCACATTTTGAGGGTAAACACAATAATATTTTGTCATTTCAACTACTGGAACAGGTAGCAGATTTTTGTCTCCAAACAAGTATTATATGCATAATCTGGGGGTGCTAAGTTCCAAGATTTTTTTACCTTTATACTGATGAAGTAATTCAATTTTACATTCAGATTTCATAGGGCTTTTGATCTAAGACCAAGGAGAACACTTCACATGAGGTGTAACATGTTAGAACAAAGGTGTCAAAGCTAAATTACACCACCAGAGAAGACCTTATGCTCTCCCAAATGCTTCATAGCTATCTCTGTATTTCATTAAATGATTTTCAACTCCAAATGTGTTTGGGAAACGATACCAGAACAGAACTGAACAGCACACTGTGCAACTTGACCAGAATTATAACATGTAGGACACTGTAAGAATAGAAACAGAATGAAATGGATAATACAAGTCATTTCCCACTACTCTGCTTAAAAGAATTACATGTACCAGTCCTAGAAATACTTACTTCTTAGTATGAGCCAATGCAATAGCATTAGCGATTAGCGAGGCAGATACACCGATTGATTTTGTGATGTCTTCCAGCATGTTTTTAAGTGCTTGCAGGTTCTTTAGATCTCCTTTTTCTGCCAGAGTCTGAGTGAGCGCAATAACTGCTGGTCTAGTAGGCAACAAGCCGCTGTCAAGCATTCCTTTTAAAACAGCCATGGCATCTAACGATGGTAAAGAAATAAGTGAAAAGGAAATCAGATTTTAGTTCAGAAGGCAACCCTGCTGTTGGTATCATTAACCCTACCCCTTTAAAAACATGTACAGAAAATAATTATCTTGCTGAACCTAAGCCCCAAAATTGCATAGTGAATTATAACTTGAATATATACACACACAAATAAAAACTTTCAAGAGTAATTCAGGTTAAAATACTTTAATATTTGCTGAATAAAAAGTATTAAGATACTTTTAACATTTATTTAATTTATTTTAGTATCCAGCTCAAGGAAAGCAGCTGTGTCATAAATGTCCTTCATTATGACCTTAAAGTCATGACCTTTTCAGCTTGTTTTTTCTCCAAACTATAATCAATTTTCATTACTAAAAACCAAAAATGTTGCATACTTAATAGTTTAAAAATGGAATTCATTACTGAAACTGCTAAAGTCTAGTATTCAGATTTGTCTTTTTAAGTGTGCACCAAAACTTTGTTTACCAACATTTAATTTTTAAATAAAAGCACGGGACACAAGTCTCCATATGACAACCAACATAAACTCAAAACTGGACAGTTACCTCAAGAACTCCTAAAATTATAGCAATTACCTGTGTTAAAAACACACAAAATCAAACCCCTGTCCATCTGCCACAAATTTCCCAAACCCACCGCAGATACAGTCACCCTCATTTCTCTAACCAGAATTCTTGTCAATTTACATTATACATGAGCAAACACACACAGAAAGACATGCCCCTCTGGTAAAAATCTCTTACTCCTTACCAGCACAGGCAGGATTAATCACAGATAATAATTATAATACCAAGGGATAACACTTCTAACATAATATACACCCACTTGAACTCCACAGCATTAACATTCCAATTCAATATGCAGCTACTGCAGAAACCAAATATTACCTTTAACATGAGAGGAAGAAAAAACATCCTGTATGCCTAACCTTCCTTAGCAGCAAAGTTTCTTTCTACGTGCCCTCCCTTCCTCCCCCCCCTTTCTTTTTAGGGGGAAAAAAAGGAGCAATACATCAGGGGCAAGGTTCCTGAAATTTAAAAAGTAAACTTAAAACACATGCTAAGTTCAAATTCTCTCCTGACTATAAGGGTGAACCTCCCTTTAGCATGGAGCATGACCAGCCTTCTCAAGAACAAGGACAGAGGAAGATTTGAAAGTTGCATGTGTGCAGCACTACTGCAAGAAATTATGTACTAGTAGTATACTAGGTAATTCTGCTGGTATCTTTTTTTTCCTTATGCAAAAGCACTCATTACTATTAATCTGAATTCATAAGTCAATCCCTTGATCTTTCAGTACTTAAAAGCAGATAACTACGTGCTCGTGAAAACCGACCATTTACCTTTTAAAAGGCTTTCCTATAAACTCTGCAAATTCCATACCGTGAAACTCAAGTTCTGACTCTTAAAATAACCTGGGTTTTACCAAGTTCTTGCTAGAAGATATTAGAGCTCTTACGAGTATACTTAGGAACCTACATAAAGACTTTTAACTATACCACATTACGTGGCAAAGAATGATGGTGAACTATATGAGGAAGCGATAAAGCAAGCAAGTTTTACACAAGTGAAAGCCTTCACAGGATGTAGGTCAAATGGAGCTCACCACCAAAAGATTACAAAAAGACTGTGCCCAAAAATTTTTTAGGTAATCTATGAGCCTCAGAAAACGACCACTATGGTTATAATACTTAGTAGCTTGCATTTTCAAGGCTTCACTTACAAAAAGAGCAGTATCTTTCAAATCAAAATAGAAACAAGGATCAAGTCTGACTATTGAATTAAATTACCAAAGTAAAGCTTGTTCAATGCACAAGATAAAGGAAAATGTAATTTTGCAAAACAATGTAATTCCACAGACTTCTTGAGCAACTTTGTATTGTGCAAAACGAAACACTTTTAGAGTACAGCAAGGGAGAGGGTTGACATGGCAGAGAATTTAGTATGCTAGCTAAAAAGAAATCATGTAGTTAGCAGAAGAGATTGGCAGAAACGTCAGTGACATTCTGAAGAAGTGAAGATTTTTGGTGTGCAATATTTAGGAAGAACTGGCAAAACTTTGTGGCACATCGGACAAGAAAAAGCAGAAAATTTGTTAGAATAAAATCAGACAGGAAAGTCAGGTGAAGGACTTGAAAGCTGCAAAAACTTAAGACTTGCAAAGAGGAAGAGAAGCAATTGCATTCACCACAACTACTTCAGTCGATGACACCTGGCAATGATGTCAGACTGGAGACTGAATGGGGAAGGAATTTGAAAGAAGTGAAGTTTATCAGCTGCAGGAAAGAGTACAAGTGATGTACTCTTGTACAGGTCTAGATGCATCTAAATGCTCATCTTGGAGTATTTTAATGTAGCTGATGTTACATGGGTATGGGCTACTACAGCTACGAATAATGGAATAAAATAAAATTAGCTGATGGCAGAATGGATCAAAAATATTTTCTGGTATGCCTTCTAGTATGAAAGTAAAACCCAATTCAGTGTAATACATCCTCTTCGTACATAGCTGTTTTAACGCTTAAAGGTACTGATGAAAATACGTATCAACACTGTACTTACCCTTGCACAGGGATAAAAGACACAGCACTGCATGTAAAACTATGTGCTTGCAGAGTTTTCCTCTCTCACAAGAGTTCTACAGAACAACTAAATAAGTAAAATGTAACGCTGTGGAGCTGAACTCCAGGCTGCAAAACAACCAATGCTTAGAACTAAAATAAGACAACTATAAACTTTATCCACCATCTTGTTGGGTACCCTTACATACTCTTCAGCCACCATTTTCTTTTCTTTTTAATGTAACAATGATGAAAGAAAACGAAACTGAATATTTTGTTACTGTTGGTATTGAGAACTATTAAAAAGTATTTGATTAAGTTTTTAAATCAATATTATAATCATTTTGTGCACAATCATGCACATTTAACAGTCAATTTAACTCATCTGGTATCTCACACAACCAACACAATATGCAAGAAACAACTGCTGGGAATTGTTTCAGATGCTCTAAAGTATGTTAATTTCCAAAGCAAAATGACTTGTGCTGTGAATTTTAACGCACTTGAAAGCCTGTACTTTCTCTCGTTCTGGAGCACAAATTTTGCATGTCTGAAGAGCTGTGATTCATCTTAAGAAAACCCATCTTGTGTTAAATGGAATGGAAACTGGACTAAGTGGTCAAATGACAAGTACATTCATATTCAAGCTGTATTATAAATGCATGTACAGTAATTTACGTCTCTCAGCTACCACAAAAGGCTCTTGATAAGCAGGTAATTTGCTAAATGGACTCCTTTATCCAAGTATTCGAAGGGCGTTACAAGAAAAATCTGCAGAGGCATTAATGTGACGTAAAGGTCAAGCATTGTGACATACCTTTCAAATAATCCCGCCTAACTTGCGATATGATGAGGAGGCTGCTGGCAGCACTGTTCAGTGTGAAGCCCTTGATGTGGGTCTCAGCACTAAAAGAAGCAGACATTTAGAAAGGAATTACTGACATGCTTCTGATACGATAATAAATGGTTGAGCACCAAGGTGAAATTATAAAAACTACTGTTCGTATGTTAAAAATATTGCTGCAAAATATCGACCTGGAGACAGCTTTTGTGTTATCCTGTCAATGGTTATAGAAGGATAATTTTTTTTTGCATTCTGACAGATGACAAAGTTGGAAGTGAGCAACAAAAGAAACAAAGTACAAGATTTTTTTTAAACAATCGGTTCAGATTCTTGAATGCTGACATATTAGATGACTAAAATAACTGCATGCCCTGCATTGTTCTGTTGTATCCTAAGCTGGATACTTTTTCTTCTTTTTTCAATAGTCACCATAATTATAAAATGTAAAACTATTCTTTCAGCAATAAAAATGAAACATTTATTTTCAGCACTGTATATTTTAAACATAAACTAAAGCATATTATGAACTAACACCATATCATTTGGTTGATTAATTTTCAAATTTCTGTCATCTAGATGTATACAGGTTTTAAAGTGAACATACGACATTTGCTGCCTTAGCCACGTTAAAATTGTATTTCGCTTAACAATTCTTTATCTCCTATAATACAAAACTTCACGTATCTATAGCAAAGAGAATCTTTAACAACACTGCTAAAGCTTTTCTAACACTCTGGAAATTAGTCAAGAGAGACTAACCAGCGATCACGTTGATCTTATACTACAAAATGCTCCCGTTCCTAAATGGCATATAGCCACATTTTTAATATATCAGGATAACTTTACAAACGTTCATTTCTAGATTACAAAATCTCTACACAGAAAAGGGGGGCATTGCCATTTACCATATCAGCAATCAAGATAAACCTCACTGATCATCTTGTGGCAAACAACTGAGCAGCCTACCTACTTGAACTTAGAGGCTGAGCGGATTGGGAGGTAAGCAGGGTCATTGCTAAATTATTCTCCTCAATCCCAAGAAAATCCTTCACATCACACACAATATGACTATCCTCTCAGTCACTTTCAGCCTCCCAGGCTCACAAATGCAGTCACTGGACTCGGGATTTTCTTACTCTCCCAACCAATCCTCTTAATCCCTGCCTAAGCACCCACTGCTCAGTTCCGCCTTTTTTTTTTCCCCTTTGTCCCATCTGTCAAAGCCCCTAAGTCAACAATTCATGCATGAGACTGTAAATTACATATAACAAAGGATTTACTTTCTCCAATCTTCCAATCTTTAGTGTGATTAAATAGATGTTAGCTACTATTACAGAACTAATCCATCATTCTAATACTCCTAAATTTCTATTTAAAACTTCTTGGACTAAATGCAGTAAATATTCCTCAGAACAGTGCTAGAATGCCAAAGCAACTAGACTTGGGTTGACCAACAGATCAGTAACCTTCTGGGTTGGTTGATTGGTTTGATTCCTACCCCACCCGCCAAATGCAGAGTAGGAGTGCAGTTTGCTTCTACCACACCACTTTCTCATGGAAGTTTCTCAGTTCTGATAACAGGAGGGTAGTTTTAAAATTATCTGGCCTTTTTAAATTAAAAAAAATACTTATTTTGTTGCCTATGCTAGTACTCATACTAAGGCTCTCTAAATAGTATTTAAATTTCAAATTTGGCTTCAAGCAGAGTAAAAAGAAAAAGATGTTAGCTTATATAAATGAAGGTAGCTTTCCTGTATTTTATGGAAATATTAGGAGTTGCACAAGTTTCAGGCCACTGCACACATGTAGGCTTTGTAGGAGTAATCTCTTTGTAATATGAGGTTGGAAAAATTGTCAAGCATGCAGAAATGTGTGCGAAACACACAGATTTGCTATTCCTCAACCATGTATACACACACAATCACTTTCTCTATTTCAGTGAATAATTTAAAACTTAGACTTTTGAAAATGCTTAATGTAAGCATGATTTTGTTACTAGAAAAAAAGATACACAGATAAACACCATGAACACTGCCAATATGAAGCATTTTCTGTCTTGATGCAACAGTGAGCTGTTACAGGCTTCTTAGAATGTCATTATTTGGCATTTCCATGCTACAAGATGGAGTATGAGAGTTCTGAAAAGCACAGGGTTTATTATGATGGTTAGCTTTGACCAGTGACCAAGAATAGAACCTCTTATTAAATCCTATTTTCTTTTTTCCTAAATATCTCAAGGTTCAGAGGCTTAGTCCTTTAAAACACATCTCCAACTCTTTTAGTCTTTAAATTTTTTTTTGTTCATTTTTTTCCTGCGTTTTGAATTTACACACTAAAACACTTGGCTAAAGCGGGGATTCTGAATCATCAAAATACTAGGAACAAGCCACCACCTTCTTTCTGCTCTTCCAATCTGCAAACTACTGATAACATGCAATACTTTGTGCATCTTCCTCACAAGTGTGTTTGAGCCATGGAGCAGGGAAACAGTCAATGCATGTACAAATCTTCAGTAGCAAGTTTCAAACTTCTTCCCCGAAGAATCTTTTGATACATCTTTTGATACATGAATATTTTCTGCATATGTTTAACAAACTACCTAAATTTTATCAATATTCTTTGTACTTCTAAAACATGTCCTTTCCATCTTCTGTTTACAAAGATGTATATCAGTTACTTCAATTTCAGGGAGCTTAATTTGATAAACTGTTTTAGTTCTTCCTTGATATAAGCCATATATCCATCAAGCACAAACATTCCTTATCATGAAGTCCAGTTACTGAGACCTATTTGAAAAAACATTATTTGCTCTGCTGAATGCAGAACTCAAATACTTTTTCAATGAAAGACATTTCTTCAGTCTAAACACTTTTAAAGAAAACATGAAAATAATAAACATCATCTTACACTATACTGTTCCCGGACATCAAAACCTAAGTTGACTCTAAAAATTATCAGATTTTTATAGTGCCCTATGCATCCCGTAAGTTACCTACAGGCACTTTCAAATTCACTGTATTCAGTCACACACACTTGATGACAACCACTATTCTTGTTTTAGCTGAAGAAACTGAATGACTTAAATTACTTAAACTTAAATTTTTGTTGTTCTTACCTCTACATTGATGAGTAGTTAACACTTCTACTTTGAAGCCTATAATCTGACCAGAGTACACATTACAGGCAATAATTAAAGCAAATGGTGTACCATTTAAACTAAAGGTGTACCAATTAAACTAAAGGTTTAATTAACTAAAGGTTAATTAAATTCTGGTGATTCTAATAATATGTGACAGCAGGTTGGATTTATTTCAGAAGTAAGAGCTGGATCTAAGGTTTACGGTCATCTCTTAGCCACTGGCATCACATTCAAATGTACCATTTTGCATTTGGCAGGCAGCCAGCTGTGAAGGAGCGTGGGTAGAGTAGGACAGCAGCAGGGACAGGCGTTGAGGGGAAGGCTCACGGGCAGTTAAGTGAAGGAATCTTGTCTGTTTGGATATTGCTCTAAAGAGAAAACGGCAGACTGCCAGAAGGGTAGACTTCCAGTTCTGATGCCAAGCACATCTGTTGATACTGTTAGTTGAAATGAGTTATTAGCAATCCATACTGTCACTCTAGTACCTTTTTAATATATGGCATATCGCCCTATGAAACACTGGTGTATTTCTTACCATAACTCCTAATTACCAGTCATGACCTGTTTTCCCATTGAAAGATAAGGACTTACCTGAAAATGATCCAGAAGTTACTTAAAAACATCCCCCCCAAACCATTAAAATCCCCCCCAAACACAGAAAAGCCTTACGCATGTTTCACTTCCATGGCTTCTTCAAGACAATTCTGTGTTAACAATGCTTTTATAAGGGTGCCATAAGAACGATAGTGAAACTCATTCTTCCCTTGCATTTTCAGGAAAATGTTGTAGGCCTCTAAAAAAGAAAAAAAAGCGAAAATGAAATGTCGTATCGCAATGATGTTGATCATAGAAAAAAATCAGCTATTCATTGAAAAGGTCCATCTTAAATCTGTTTATCCTCTGCTTACATCTTTGAGCCCAAAGTTGTTGGTCACAGCTTGTTCAAAACTGCTTGCATACAACAAGCAACTGACACATACCTCCACAGAACAAAAAGTTCTACAGCTACTGCTGTTTTTTCTACATGTGGCTGCTGCTTAAATACCAACACAGCTGGTTAGAAGGGGAAGACTCAGGATTTTTAAAGCAACACCTAATTCTGGGGTATATAGCTACACTGTCTAGTGCATGATCACAACAGTGTTTAACAAATAATATAGGAGGTGATTCCAATATGGGGAGATCAAATTATTTGGCTACGACAAGATTTATACAAAACATAAAATTTACAAATATACAGATATTTAACAAGTAAACTACACTGCATTTGTTTGACTGATTAACAGTTTTATTTCATGCATTCACAATAACTGTCAGTGTATGAAAAGATGTTACCAAAACGGGGGAAAAAAATGATAAGCACACTTTTCAGTCATTTATTTTTCTGAAACAAGATTATGCAGCTATAAACATGCAGCTAGAACTGCTATCCAGGCTGTAACATATGCTAGAAAGCTGTGTTAAAGAACCACAAATGATCTTTTATATCTAAACTGTGATTGCATGTTCCATTTAATGAAATTCAAAAGTTAATCCCTTTGCTAATTCAAATCATAGCCACAATAACCTTTAAAACTTTTCAGAAATACGTGGACTATCGCTACAAATTTCACAGCTAAGAGTTAATGTTTTTTTCCTATACTTTGAAAGTAAAGATGAAGACAAAACTCATTTGAATCTTACTGTCACAAAGAAGTGTCGCACTAATAGCACTTACTACAGTGTGCTGCGGAATTTTAAGCTGGCATTCCCCAAACCAAAACTGTTGGTGTGCCTTTTGGTTTGAATCTTAAATCTTCAAAGAAAGAGTATACATCAAAACCTCTTGAGATGTAGGCACAGCAATGACTATGCATAAAATTTATTATTTACAACACACAAACTCTTACACCGAGTTAATAATTAGAATTAACATTGCCATCCATAATCTACTTTGGACGCTTGGAGCTACATTAAATATATCTATGAACAGAGATAAAGGATAAGAATATCAGAGTAAAAATTAAATCCACTTCTGTGTACGTGAGTTTCATGTATACGGGAGAGACAGAGACACACGAGAGAGATGGGGAGAGAATATGACTGATGTCTGACATTACAATTGTGATGGCATTGTCAACCAAAAGACTGATAAAACAACAACAGAACAACACAGGAAAGGTCTTGAAATCCTCTACTGTGTTTACTTATAGGTCTGAGGTTAAAGCTTGGCCTATTGCAATGTGCTGAACTCTTGCCTGCTCAAACGCTGAACACCAGCATTCATACTGCTCACGCTTAAATTCAGTGGGAAAGACATTTTTCCTTCCCCTTTTCTGAAACCTGAGGTACCAGTAGACTAGCAATCACATTTAACAATAACTAAACCCTTTCACTGGTAAAATCTATTACAAGCGTAACTAATTATTTCATTAACAAAAACGTAGCTGACTGGTGATAGGTTTGTTCTTTCTGCTCATGAAAGCCTGTTCAATTTCTGTTTTTTAAAGCCAAAACCTCCTTATGATTGGAGACTCCTACAAAAGCTCTGCTGTATTCAGACTGAACTAGGATTTCACCCTGTGTTTGAATATTGCTTTCCATTAGTTGGGTACAGAAATGGGCCTTGCCACCAGTGGACACGATGTCAAGCATATGTTACCATCAATTATCAGAGTCCACAAAATGTAAGATCTATTTCTACAAGGAAATATATTTAAAACTTTTTTGTAACGACTAGTTCAATGAAGAACTAAAAATCTTTGTATCAGTTTTGTTCTCCTATTCTAGAATGTTTTGTTGTGTACGTCAGTGCCAACCTCACAATGATTATCCTATTCAGATTATTTTCTTAACTTTATTTTGCATCAGTGCAAGTAGCATGTTTGAAGTATACCTAGATGAGTCTCAAATTGAGACATATGCCTGATCAGGTATTATCAGCTTCTTACTTCTTCAGATGGCATCTAAAATTACTAAAATATATTAGTATTCAAAAGAGGAAGTTCTCAGTTTCAAAATCATATTGTATTATAGTAGCTATTTCAAATAGCAAGATTTGTTAGAAAAGTGACAACTTGCCGAGAAAGTCTCGGTTCTCAAGACAGTCAAATTTGTTTCAGCAATTGCAACTGTTTGGGCTATGTGTAACATGATCCCCTAGAGTCAAGTTCTCACACTGAGGAATCAAGATAAAAATGAGAATATGACTTTGCATAAATCAAGCACTTCAGAGAACAGATTTTCAAAACACCTCCATGTCAGAGCTGATAAGTTCATGAAATTAGTTACATAACTAGATTACGTTAATCTTTTTCCTATCAAAAAGCTGATGTTGATAAAAAGTTATATCCTGCCCTATTACATTCATATCAAAATTACATTATACTGTTATATAAGAGTGACAACTTTGTCTTAAGAAAACTATAAAAGCTAAGAGAACTGTTTCCCAACATTTGTCTTTTTTCACTTAATTCCCAATAGCTCTAGACCTCCTTGTCTCGAATACTGCACCTTTAAATAAAAGAATATGCAGGAATAATTTACTGATAAACTCGGTATCAAACATCATCATAGACTGTTAGCAGTTACATTTTATATTTTTGTTTTACACTAGTCTCCCTGCAAGGTCCAAGGCATATTTAGTTTCTTCCTGCTCTCCACTTGATCATTTATGATATCAAAGGCACAGGACACTTTTCTAGGAATAATGTATTCCTAGATAATAAATACACGCATTCCATTGATTTTGTGTGGTTTTCAGTGAAAATATTTCTGTTTCTCATTTTCTTTTGATTACCAAAATGTACCAGCATGAATAATTTCCTGAAAACATTAACTTCATGTCTGCCATAATACACAATTCTTAAATTCATATACGTTACACGAGATTGCACTCCCTACATACAGAATATCCAGATTCCACTTTAGACTTCTAATCAGTGCTCCTGTAACTGAATAACTCTGTAGGGTCATTTCACTAACAACAGAAGTTAACTGTGTGAATGACTGAAAGATTCTTCTTTTAAAAACTCAAAGCTTAAAAATCTGTGTGTTCAACTTGTAAAATACACTGATAACACTCAGAGAAGAAAATAACTAGGTATCTTGTATTTATAAATCTTCCTCATTCAGCAAAATTATTTTTTTTCAAACATATTTAATTCTATTTTCTAATCTGCTTTCAAGTGAGATACCTAGTTATTTGTCATAGTATAGGCGACAAAAATAAGGATTTCCAGAATATTCAAGTGCTCTGCACCTTGGCAAATGCTAGAAATGGACTGATTTCCGACCCCCCTTGAAAGGTCCAGTAATGCTAGTTCTGACTCTGTGACCCTGCTTTAGGATGAGATGGCTAGGAATGGATTTCCAATGATTTACACACAGACTGAGCCACAGGAACCGCACTGAAGTACACTCCTCCTTTCTATATACAAAGGCAAATACCCATGCGTAAGTTAATTCTGTTTTTATCTGAGGCAGGGAAGTTTGCACAGAAGAGCTATTACTTTTTCGTAGCAGAATTGATCTGAAGTGGTCTCTCAATAAGGCCATTTTATTTGTGGGGTGGCACCCACAGGCACAGGGGTTTGGAAACAGTGAACTGTGGGGACACAGATTTTGATCTTTTGTTTATTGTCTGTGTATTTCTTTGGGGGAGGAACAACAGGAGGAAAAGTCTGCAAATTCTACAGCAAGACATAGACAACTTTAATCTTAGTTGTAAAGAAACTGAAGACACTACGCAACACATTGAATCCTCCCTTCAAATAGAAATAAATAGCCTTGCAACATCAACAAATACAAAATAGACTAACAGATAAAAGCCAGATAGGAAGAGAGCAATGATTATCTCCATAACACAGTTCCATCTCATTTAATCTCATCTATTTAATTTCTTTGCCAAATCTATAGCTTAAATAAGATACCTAAAGTATACCTTGGAACCACATCTGATCTTATTATTATAACTTCAACAGCAGGGGCAAGTACAAAACAACTTCTTTTAATAGGTAATTACCTTCCCATAAACACATCCCAGCTACTTCACTTGATATTAATCTTTCTTCTCACCACACTTCTCGTGTCTCACACCATAAAACTTGTGACCAAACAGCTAGATTTTCTGGGAACCATAAAAATGGTATTTTTAGCATCAATCCTGTACGTAAGTTTAGTTTATGGTGTTTAATGGACACATTTGGAAGTCTAGAAAATGGTGTTAACCCAATAGTATGAAGTGAACTACAGAGCAGTAATACTTCGGTAATTTTAAAATTGGCAGCTTCACCGCAGACTGGCTTTCAAACATGCATTTAAAAGTCAGCATTTCCAATGACATTTTAAATATTTTAGCATATCCTTTTCATATCAGCTTCTGAAGCAGAATATTGGCAGGTAACATTATCATGTACCTTTCCTAACATACTAGAAAACCAGCAAAAAGCAGCAGCAAGCATCTGTTGCTCAGTAGTTAATCGAAATCTTAAAATTAATGCTGAAGGGGGAGAAAAAAACCCAGTGGTTTTCAGTTTACCTTTTGCATTGTTTTTCTTGCAAAGCAACCTTATTTTTCTTTCTTCCACATTAGAAGCACTTAAACTTCTGGTATCTTCATATCTAACCTTTAAAACAAACAAACTTAAGTTACTGTAATGCTATCTGTTAATATTTTTCAATGGAAAGAAATATATTCAAAAGTATTGTTAGCTAGGAAAGTTAAACTCCATTTACCTTAGGTACCTCAAATGGAACAACCTGACCGTTTTTCTCAAGTATATCAGCCAGCAAGGTCAGTGTTTTCTCACGAGGAACAACATTTTCTTCTTGAATTTTAGTCCAAACAGCCTCAGCCTTTCCCCAGTCACCGTTTTTCTCTGAAACAAGATTCAAATCTTCAGATAAAAGCACATTCAGAGTATACGAACATATCTAAAATGATTCAAAAAAAGGTATCTTTGGAAAATAATTCATCAATTAATCATGTACTTCTGCTTCATATGATCATGACCTTGAAAAGTTCTAAACTGCTTTTAATACACAGAGGACACCAGAAGATGCAAACAGAAAAAAAACCCAAAAGGATTGTATGAATTTTCAAACGAATGAATGAGAAATCAACTCAAAAATATTGCAGAAGTGTTCCTCCTAGCTCATCAGTTCTAATATTCTTGATTGTTAATATTAAAAACAATTACAAAAATTTCTAAATTATTACAAAACATTAACACTCTAAGGTACCACTTTTAAGTTCTATTCTGAAATTCTTGAAATGAAATCCTCTGGTTATGTTGCTACTGAGTTAGAGCATCTACATCCCAGAAGTTTACCACTTTCAAGTCAAAGAGCCTTCAGGCTCTCATTTTACTACGAAAAAAATGTGTATCTGAAGACTGTAAAAGGTTAAGTTTTCTGAAAGAGAAAAACTTAATAAATTGATACCAAATTCACATAATATTTCAACTGTTTTCAACAAGAATAGCAATTTATATATGCACAACTGTACAAAACCACAAACAAACAGAAAGCTGAACTTTGTGAAAGAAAACAGTTAATTACTATTTAACTACATAGAGCAGGTGGTTTCCTGTGTCTCCTATCGTAAGTCACCAGAAGAGCATTGACTTCTGGTTGTAGGTCCTATTCACAGCTACCTAGCCCCAACATCTGCAAGCTGTAATCTGTCCATTCCATGGTTTAATTCAGAATCCCAGAAACGAAGAGATGCAAGGCAAGAAGGCAGAGTCAAAAGGCGGATGATGGAAAGAATCGTTCCCACAGCAATCTCGGCCTGTAACAGCAGCTCTTCAACTATTCTTCCACTGTTCAGTTAAGGAACTTCAGCTGTTCCGTAGCTCAGGCTCCACTGACTAGGTCATAACACAAGGAAAAACTGGAGCAGCCACCTGGAAGCAGCATGACACACTTGGATATTCTCTAGAATTGCTATAAAGTTGGTGTTTCAAAGCAGCATGTGCTGCTTTGCAAACAATATTGCAACGCAATACCGAAACGTTACAGTGCAATGTTCTCTTCTTTCCAGGAGCAGCATGGGTTTAGGAAAATACATGGATATGTAACTAGGCTGGTTCAAGGTCCGAGCCCACTTTCAACAAGGTTCTGGCATCACTTCAGCTTTTTAGAAGAGGCAGCAAACTTGGCGACTACCCTAAGTCAGATAAAATGATTGGTTTTAAGGACTAAATACTACAGATAACATTTTAAAGCAGATTGTTGTAGCAGTTTAACAAAGTAGGACAGAGAATGTCTTAATTTTTCATGTGTTTGTCCCTATGCTTGACATTTGTGAGGCCACATCTAGAGGACCGTGTCCGGTTTTGGGCTCCACAACTATAAAAGAGATGCTAGCAAGTGGAGCAAATTCAGCCATCAAGACAGACACGGTGCTGGAGCAGATGAAGTAAAAGAGGAAGTTGAGGAAGATGAGTTTTGGACAGCCTGGAGAAAAGCAGGCTAACAGGGGATCTCATTGCTTTCTTCAACTACCTAATTGACAGAGCGAGCCAGTCTCTCCTTGGAAATGCACAGCAAAGGATGAAGGGTGATGGTTAAAAGTTGGAGCAATGCAGTATCTGAGGATGATCAAACCCTGGAACAGGTTGCCCAGGGAGGCTGTTTGATTTGCACCCTTGGAGGCACTCAAAACTTTACTAGACAAGGCCATGATCTGATCTAACTTTGAAATTAAAACTCCCAAGGCTCTCTCCAGCATAAATTATTCTCAGATTCTACAAAACCAAATGCATTGTTTTCAACATTTTTGATCACAGCTTGGACTAGATGGTAGATTCTTTTTTTATATGCTTAAAATAGATCTGAAGTTATAGCTTAGGTGCACAGTGACAACCTTCTACTGTACTTGTGCATGGGGCAGCTTTGATAGATAATCTAAAATGGTTGAAAGCAGGAATGTGCACGGTTTTTGTCTTTTAAGATGACAGAAACCCACAAACATTTTCCACTTCTTTGAATAGATGGAATTGGTTTTGTCTTTTGAAAGAAGACTGAAGATTTTGCATGACAGAATTTGATAAGTTGTATCTTCTTAGATTCTCTTCCTAGCAGGCACACTGTCAGACTTAGTCACTGCCAGAGGTGAACAGGATTAGCGGAGAAATAGGAAGGCTCACTCCCTGTTGAGACAAGATTGCTTTTCAGGCCTACTTGATTTTTGATAGTGAACCAGTATATGCAAAGCCAGAACTGGGTAACGCTACAGTTTGGTTTTGAAGCTTTCTGAGGCTGTACAGGAAATGAAAAGGAAAAAAGTTCTCAAGGGGTCTCTGGTCATTTTTTTTGTAGAAGTACTAATCTCTTCTGCTTGTGGTAAGTGCAATGGGGAAGAAGCCTCCTTCATTACTATATGAAAAGAAAAAGAGGGTTCGGATAATATTTTATTTAGCATTAAAACATCATTAGTTCTAGTCAACCAAAAATATACATGGGGAACAGCCTAAAATTACTTCAAACTCAAATGCAAGTTTTCCCATGACCAAACTCATCAAATTGCTGTAATGGTTCATGAATACATATACACATTACTGAAGTATATAGCAATCCCTGTAATGTTTTTTTCAATGTCCCAATTTATTATTTAGTGCTCCATATCCAATCTTAACACAAAATGTTTTTTTTCAAGACTTCAAAATAATTTTAACTAAAGTTTCTGAAATTTTTATTATGTACAATACAGCACGATACACTGAATAACAAAACCAGCACAGACTGAAAAATACAGAAAAGAGGAAATGAAAAACACTACAGATACATCCTACACTAAGTCTGTAGCATAGAAATGAACTTTCAATTTTAGAGACTGTTCCATTCCTATAAATGATGCAAAAGTTAGGTTGTAGCTCGTGAAGAATTGGTATTTTTAAAAAATGCACCTTTCAAAACCAGATCAAATTACAGGATACTTCAGATCTTTATCAGTTATGAAGATATAACAAATGAGCAGTTTTTCTTCTTTAAGCATATTAAAAACCAAAACAGAGTAAACTTTCAAATTAGGACACAAGACAATAGCATGGATTGGAAGACCTGTAAAGTTCTATGTAAGTGTTGAGGTCTGCAGGTAAAAAAACCTGTACTCTCTCCCCCGCAAGATGCCTCAAGAAACGGTATCCAGGCTAATTGCCTATCAGGATAAAACTCCTCTCCAATTCAGGGTTATTTCCTATCTCCAACCACAAAAGAAAAGAGATTACAACATAAAAAAAGATCACAAGCTCACTTACCACACAGTTGAAGTAGGCAGTAGTACATCTCATCTCTATCGCATTCAAACAGATTTTGAGTTAATTCTACCAAGTGTTCCAAAGTCTCCATCTTTTAAAAGAAAGAAGGAAGAACATAGTTATACCCCAGCCAAACAATTATTTTTTTATATACGTGCACTTACATGCTGTGTGCATTCAACTAAAATAATACTTCTGTTTAAGTATACACCAGCATTTACACAGAGCATTAAGTTCACCTCATCAGCCTGTCACACGTCCTTTCACAAACATAAAAATCACGCAATGAAATATTTCAAAACAATTTTTCTTGCAATATAATGACAGTTACATAGAAGACATCATACGAGCCACATACCTGATTACTTGATATACACTTTTTTGCAAACCACTGCAACCTTCCAGAGTGCGCTCTCAAGCCAGGAGTCTGTAAAATATTTCCACAAGAAACACATTACTTCACATAGAACATTCTAAGGAAGAGTAAACATAATGCATGTACTCATAATAAAAGCTCATAGTTTTTGTTTGTTTTTTGAAACCTGAATGAGACTACAAGCTCACAAATAATCAAGTGAGGTTGCATTTATGAGAGACTTAAAAATTGCAGTCATTTTATTCAAGACGTTTTCCTTTTTGGTTGAACACTGCTGAGAGAGTTGAGTTAAAATACACCTTCAGATAAAGTGAAATGTTAAATCGTTTCTATCACCACAGTAATAGAGCATTATTGCTGTTACTCATGGTAATCATTTGTATTACTCATGGTAAAGAATATTACACCAAACGTTTCCAAACTGTCTTCACAATGAAATGTTCATATTCAACACAACTGCAATGTCTTAGCAACTAGAAAACCATGCCTCTCAACTGCAACATCACCATTTGGTACCCTTTCTCTGCTAACATTAGCTATTTTCTTACAGCTATCAATACCTAAGAACAAGTGTTTTTAGATATTGACTTCTCTTGCTCAGTAAGAAAAACAGGAATTTACAGAGCAGGAACTGTTACAACTGTAACGTGCTGCCAATGCAGATGCCAGGTATACTAACTGTAAGGCAATTCCTGTCCCAGAACACAGCAAAGGCTTACTCTTAAGTGTGTGTACACGGAGGAACTGATGCACAATGGTTAATATGCCATAGTTCTTTCCGTTATTAATTTTCCCAGGTTTGATGAGCCTTTGCTTATTCATTCCTTTGTTATTTCGAGCAGACTACAGCTACAGAATACACATCCTCAAAAAGGTTTCAATCCTTGGAAACTCCATCCGGTATAGACTACCACGTTGTGCCTTCTTGGCACCACAGACCATAATCAAAATATCGGTTCCTCCATTTAAATACATTCTTAAATAAACATAGGAAAATTCAAATGTCCTGAAGAAACATGTTACAGGCATGCCAGTACTTATGTCCAACGTATCTAAAAAAAGATACAAAAAACCCTGTGTGCAAAGCATCCATCATTTTCACCTCTTACCCCTCCCTTCCACAGAGTACTTGAATTTCCTTTCTTTATACTCTCTTGTTTCAGCACAAGGATCATTTACAGAGAGGGCTCTGCTTTCATTTCAGGTGTCCAGATTCACATTAATATATCTCAAAGTGATTTTGAGGAAATGTCTGTTCATCCCTACAGAGAAACATGTGTTTTGACTCTTGAAGGCTTTTAGCTGTTAATATTATAAGATGTCTCTACTGTTTAAACGTGAAGTGCAACTTCCAAAATTTGAACACCACTTCACATAAAAGGTAAGAGGCAGTTTGAACAAAAAGCTGTGAGAAATACTGAGTCTCAGTTCCAGAGCAGCAGGAACAATTACCATTGAAAAAGTCAATTTACCTTCTGTCTTTTTAACACAGATAAATTTCCTTTTCCCATATTCTCCAAAAGCAGAATTATTACCATTACATCTTTCTGAAAGAATTCAGCATAATTCTGAATTCGGAAAACCAACATGCAAAACTTCAAACAAAAATGTTAAAATTTGCTAAATCTATAGGAAACAGTGTTCTGCAGAGTAAATGTTAGGCCGTATAATCCTGCCAACCATTTTATGCAATCATTGTAAGATTTTTAAAAAATAGGATGCTAACCCCACAGTTCTTCAACATGGACCATCTTTTCTATGTATTTAACTGTACTATAAAAATAGTCTCAACCCAAGAGGTTACAGAAAAATAGCAGCTTCTCAAGTATTAAAAAATGGTATATATTAAACACAGTTTTGCTTTCCAGGTACTTGCTTTCTTTCTGATTAGCTCTTTTCCCCAGTTATTTATGTTTATAGGTACCTGTTCAGTGCTTTAAGAGCCACCAAGCAGTTTCACATAAAATATGCTGAAAACTGAGTCAAGAATTAACATCTTACACAACAGGCTCTTGAAAATGAAAAAGAAAAAAAATGTTGCCTGCATTTGTAGCTAATCCTCTTTAGGACATGGTAAAATTCAAATGCTGAATTCACTTACAACTTCCAATATCATTGCTGATCCGAATGCCAATGAACTCAACAGCTCCAAAGCTACAAACTTTTTATAGTAAATCCTTTCCTGTTCAGAAATGATTGATGCGTCTGTCACTACAAGGACAGCTGAGTTATACAACAGATATCCTTGTGTTTCATTTTGAAATTGAGAAGTGTTTTCACATACTGCAGGTCTCAATCATCAAAAGAACATCTAGGTCAGATTAACTAAATCTCCAGGGCTTGCCTGATAGTCCATATTTGTAGCTTATCCCTTACCATCTTAGGGAATTTTAAACATTGCATTTAGCAGGAAGCAGACTTTCTACAATACAGCAGACTAAAAAACAGAATTAAAAAATGCAAGGAATAATAATAATAATAAAAAAAAAAAATCAGTAACAAACCATTACTCTCCTCTTCCAAATTCCCATCTTGCTTGTTTCAGTGGACAAAAAGAATTCTATTATTGAGTCATAGTGTTTTGGTTTGGGTTTTTTCCCCCATTTTTAGGGCATTCACTGCTTTAAAGAATGAAACAACTATTAAGAGTTTCAAGCAATTCATACAGCATATAAACTAAACATGGAGGTTTTCTGGCTTTTAAATTCTCTTGGAATATAAAACAGCTGTACTGTACCAGACCAAAGGTTCATCTAGCTTTTTATCCTCCTCCTAACAGTGCCTGTGGGAGAATATAAAATGACTGAAAACCCAGCAATACTTCCCCCTTTAGTGCTCTTTCACTCTCCAACTACTTGAGGTTCAGTGGGTCACACTGTTTCTAGTAAGTGATTTCTCTTCCATGAGCTTTTCTGGTTGCCCTGGGAACCCCATAAGATTTATCATTCACAAGATCTTTTGGCAAAGGGTTGCCTCAATTACCTTCTGCAGAAAACAACCAAAATACTACCGCTTTGTTTGTTTTCAGCCTAGCTTCTACCAGCTTCATTTAAAGCCCCTAGATTTTGTATTGGAAGACAATGCACGATTGATTTCTCTTTATCCTCTCCATTTCATATTAATTCCATGAGTGGTATATATAATAATTCCCTGTTTCACTATTTCTTTTCCAGGCTAAGCAGAACTCGCCTACTTAGTCCTATCTCCTATAGAAACCATTCCATACTTTTGACCACCTTTGTTACTATCTTTCTGAGGCTCAGCATACAACCCTACACTAAATTTACTCATTGATTCTATACCTTCACGCACAGAAAGGAAAACTAACCAGAAGGGGAAAAAACACGCTGCATCTTTAGAAGAACTCTTGCCCAGCAGCACTCAAAAATCACGTGAATGCAACAATCCTAACACACTGAAAGCATCTGACTTGTTCTCCTCCTTCCTAGAACCAGTCACTTCAGAGAGGTGATTGAAAGGGTCCAATCACCAGAAAAATCTTTTCTGTACTAACATTTTTATTTGAGCTAATTTCTACCTATTACAGCTGAAAGAAAACAGATTGTCTGGGAAAATACTGACCTGTCAGAGAGGATTCTGTTTGATGTTTTTCCAGATTTTTAGATAATAGAAATATTCAAGTTTAGTTTACATTAGTGTTCTGTAACTGTTACAGCTAATAGACCAATACTATTTTTTTACTTTTAAAAAGCCTTAAAAAAAAAAGTTAAGTAATTTACAAAAGACATATGGAAAACATTTATTTACTTCTCTCTACTTGCCTAAAGCAGCCTTTTTCTCTTTAAACACAAAACTTAAGGAGAAAAACTACAAAAACCAACATAACAGACCAGAAACCCTGTAGTATTGTTCAAAAGGAGGGACTTTCAGAAAACTAAGAGTTGAGAATGTCCCAAAACAGTACCACTTTTGCTAGAGCTGGCTTAGGATGCATAATTATTTAAAAGCCAGCAAAAGTATTTTTCATTTGGCATATAGATGACACGAGGTGGATTACTTTTGTTTTAACCTTCCAACACTGCACTTCCACAAACTACTGCTGTCCACTGGTTGGCAAAATAATGGTTACATATCCCAGACAACTTGTTCTAGCCTTTCACAGTATAACTTCACTGTGAATAACACATCAATCCTAACCTTTCAAGTTTAACTCTGCCCTCCTTCAGCGTTTTATGTTTTCTCCTAGATCCTTACATTTTCTTCCCAAATTTCAGTCTTTTCTTAGGGAAAACAGTTCTACTATAATCACCAACACAAACATTGGAAAGAAACAGCCAAATTTTATAAACGCTATCCATGCTGCACTTTCTGATGGTATTTTTTGGACAGGTAGATCCAGTCATTCCTCTCTTTGCAGCTAAAAAAGCCAGTAATAATAAAAGACAGCTAATGCTGCTAAGGAAGAAGAACATTTCATGATGAGTTACATCAACAGCCATAACAGACTTATGTTACCAGTACCAGAACCAGTTACTGAGATTTAGATGCCAAAGCAATGTCTTGCAAGAAAATGCATTATTTCTCCAAACAGACAGCCTTAAACAGACAGCTATAAGAACTGATGTATGTCATTTCTAACAGCTCTCTCCAACATAAGCATCGGTGAAAACTGAGCATTTGATGGGAAGTTCTTTATTTAAAGACAGATTTTTCCCTGATTCCACAAAAATGTCTATAAAATCTCAGAAATTCCATGCAGCTTCAATGAAGCCTGAGATATTGTTGCATGGCAGCTTAAAGTTTTTTACAACATAAACGCTGTATGCTATGCTTCAATCTTCCCCTACATTCAAACACTTGGCAGAAGTCCTCACTTCTATTAAGCAGTAGGTGTACTGCTTAATCAGAAAGTTAAAAGAATATGCAGATATAAGTTTTTGTACCTTATGTAGCCATCTGAATCTAGTTGATAGATGAGATGGTTAAAACCATCTTACACTTCTGTTATATCTTTGCCTCTTATTAAATACTCCTTTCACCTTCAAATAGCAATGCATTAGTTTTAAAAAATACTGATTAAAACATTTATATTATTTTTTAAAATAATCTTAAATCTGCGTTCATATGCATGAAACAAGGATACCACTTTGCTGCATTTCTTACATTATAATCTTTATAGCATAATGTAAGTGAAGAACCCTAGTGGGATATACAGAAAATACAGAGGACTGTTTTGATTACTGGCTCTGAACGTACAAATTTTTATGCAATAGTCCAGAAGTTTAGAAAAGAAGCATCTTTAAAGACTGAGGGATCTAAAAATAATCTCTGCATGAAAAAGCATCTTTCCTGTTGCAATCATATCAGCTATCTAATAAAACACATTACCTCTCTCTAGCTCTGCTTTTCTTTAAGTCATTGTACTACCACGATAACACTAGAGCTACATCTGTATATGGCAGCTAAAGGAAGTAATACTTTTCTACAAGTTCATTTTCCACCTTGAAAGAAGTTTAGCCCTCGTGGATTTCAAAAATGCTTTCTTTAGTGATGGCATGGAAAGATGTCCTTGTTCACTTTGTTCTTTCTAAACAAAATAAAACCTTGCAAACTGCTTATAACTAAGATGGGATTTATCTAATAAAGGAGTAATTGCTTTTGGTTTTTTGTAAGCAAGTCTGCCCAGAAATAAATAATATGACTAAACACACCCCAACCCCCAAAATACTGATTTCTTTAGTGAGCAGCTTATCTGAAACATCCGGACACTTGCACAACTTTTTGGGTAAGAGATAATGGTATGAAAGCTTGAATACAATTAAATCTATACCTTCTACTTTTCGAGTTTGGTAACGAGGGCAAGTACTCTAATATAGCATCAGAGTTTTGAAAATTATGAGTTGCTCCACTACAAGTTATGCTTTCAAAAACTACACAATTATAGTGTATTTGGTATTTTATTGGCACTATTTGATATTTAATGAAAGACATAAATGGACGCATGTCTACATATTTATCCTCCCTAAGTCTCCTGTTGGGAGTGATTACAATTCAAGCTCAAGCTCTCCTTTCTGCCTATCCTACAATCACCTGGGGTAGCAACTAGCCTACTTATACTAGGTTAATTTTTACATAAAAAGCAGCAGTAGTTCACAATAAGAAAATGCAAAGCTTACAGTCTCTACTGGGAAAAGTGACAAAACATCAGTTTTTACTGGTGGTTTTTTTTTTTCCTGAAGTATGTAATTGCCTCAAAGCTTCTGTCAGTTACGTAGTTCACAGACTACCAACACAATTAGTATCTGTTGAGTAAATACTCATGATTATTTATTTCTCTTGAAACAGAAATATATGTTGCTTTATGTTAGGCAGACATTGCGAAAAATGTAAGCAAACTATTTTCCAAAAATACCAAAATAAAAATAGGAAATAGCTTTACAACTGTAGCATTACTCATGACAACTGAAACTGATATACGTTTAAGTACTATTGGAACACCCTACATTTCCAAGAGATATTATGCAGTGAAGTATTATTATAAAAAAGATCATTAGACAATAAGAGAACTTGACAACAATAATCACACTGGAAGAAAAGATGACATCAAAAATATGCAAAACCCCTGGCTCAAAACAAAATCCTCAAGGATGTTCTAGACTCAAAACAGAGCAAAAATTTGCTCTTTGCATTGTAATGTGATTTTATGTTGTATGATGAACTCAAAAAGCATTATAAAACTCAGTAGTATCTTCCCTCTAACACAAAGTCCCTGGAGCTAAGAAAGGATGCACAGCTCCTACTGTGATCCCACATTCCAAACACATTACCCTCTCCCTTTCTGGAAGGAATTTGTTCAATAGTCATCTCCTTTACCAAATTTACTTATTTGAAACATATTCATTTGCTTTCTTTTAAGAAAGCAGTACTTAAGAACTTCCAAATAACATGCACTGAACTCGTAAACACCCCTTTTTTTTTTTAATTAACCCACATACACATGCATGGACAAAAAAAATCCAACTTCATTAATAGCTGTATCAGAGTCCAGTTTCATAAGAAGTAGTAATGCTTTTATCAGCCTAATAGGACTCAATCGTAAGAAAAAAAATAATCTTTTCTTGTAATTATAGGGCTTTTGTGCCTAAAAGCTCTTCAGCCTTTCCCCTCCCTCTCAGCTGTATACAGTTACTCTAATAAAAGCTATTACACCCCCTACAAAGTACTCCTCAATCTCAGACCACTGCTATCTGATACAATTTGCATTCAACATTCAAACATTTAAATTTTCTTCTAATCACCTCCACTCTTTTCTTAACTGGACCAAAAATAAGTCTTTGTAGGTAAATTCAGACACTAGATATAACCATCATTAAATTACACATTAAAAAAACCCCTAAATCCCACTGTCACAAATCAAGAAAGCATCTTCTCCTGGTAGTTTGTCTCCAGCATAAAATCAACAAGACTCAATTTTATGATGTAGACTCTTAAAAAAGCAATCTGGATGAAAGAAGGTTGTAATCTCTCAGTATCAAGTAGAAATACTCTCATTGTTTTTATGGTAGATTAAATCCAATGGCACTGGTATCTTGAGGTCTGCTGACAGTGGATGTCACAATTCTTTGCTTAATCTATTTACCTCCTGAATTAATTTGACATCTGTTGATAGATATATTCCTGTACACTAAACTCACCCAAAACAGTTCTTTTGTCAGGTCTTGAATTTCAGCAGCAAATGCCTTCTCTTACATTTATTCACATTGGAACATAGTTCGTTAAAATATTTCACAACCATTCGTCCCTCAATTCTTCACATAAATGTCTTGAGATATGAGAGATATGATACGACATATTTAACTATTAAATATAAATGATATATTTAGTATGAGAGCAGAAGATGAGGAAAGTATCACACTTAAAGTCTGCTTAAAAGAACTCTGAAGCCATGCACTACGCATTGCCATTTTCAAGGGAGGTTCCTCTAGCAGTAAGCAAACTTGTACAGGTTGGTCTTCTACTAAAAAATTTTGCCATACGGTTCTGAGATCTTTCCTTATATCCCTGTCCTGGTTTCAGCTGGGATAGAGTTAATTTTCTTCCTAGTAGCTGGTACAGTGCTGTGGTTTGGATTTAGTAGGAGAATAATGTTGATAACACACCGATGTTTTAGTTGTTGCTA
>NW_008795133.1:1212350-1242496 GCF_000699145.1 Aptenodytes forsteri | reverse complement strand
GCTGCTCGGGGACTGGCTGGGCATCAATCAGCAGGTGGTGAGCAATTGCATCGTGCATCTCTTGCTTTGTGTATTTTATTATTATTACTACTACTATTATTATTATTTTATTTCAATTACTAAACCGTTCTTATCTCAACCCATGAGTTTTCCCACTTTCACTCTTCCAATTCTCTCCCCCATCCCACTGGGGGGGGGCACGGGAAAAGAGTGAACAAGCAGCTGCGTGGTGCTCAGTTGCCGGCTGGGGTTAAACCACAACAATCCCAAATACAGTAATCCTCTCTTAGCCTTCATTTCCAGTAAAACTACAAACCGAGCAGAAACTAGATTTTACTCTTTCATTGAAAGAACAATTTTAATTTAATAGGTGATGTGATTTGATCTAAAAAGTTTTCAAGAAGTATCTGTCAAACAACAAAAAACAAACACCTCCACCAACTCCTAGTTCCTATCAGAGGAGTCCATAAGCTCCTAACTAAAAATGCCAGTGACCTAATACCCTTTTTTAATGTGGCGCGGTTTGGGGTTTTTTTCAGAAGTATTTTGCTGTCCAATGAAATATAGTTTAAGGTGTAATGATTTCATCAATACAGTGCAGAAATTGATTTAACACCAGTTTAAAACCTTGTATACTTTAGCCATAGGTGTAAAGTGTTCATTTCTACTTCATGAAAACACGGTTTAGACTTTTGCTAAGGAGATTTAAAGAAGGGCTTGCTTGAACCTCTGCTGCAGGACTGTTACAGTACTTAAGGATATAGAAGTCTTGTGACTCTACCAGAAAAAGCCAAGCATGGACCTGGGCTTAATTACATGCAGATTCAGAGAGTATTTTGATAATTGCATTCAGCATGAATAATAAATTAAGGAAAAAGGGTGAGTCTAGAAATATTCAACCATCATGCAGGTAAAACAGCTGCAAGTATGAGATCTCAGTGCAAAATTCAGATATGACCAAATAATTAAAATTGGACCAAAATGACAGACAACTATAATTCTAACTAGTTTAGGTAGTGAAATCTTTAAACCTCCATGCAGCATGCAAACAAAATAACAGAGTAACAGGTGAATGGGGGAGGAAGTAGACTCCTCCAAGGTGGTGTTACATTCCCTTTTTCATTCCCACTCTTATGGATGACCTTCACATCAGTCCAGCTCTCAACCATCAGCTCGATCAGGTTAATAAAGTGGCAGTCAACAACTGAGTAAACGTAAGGGAATTCTAATTGTCCAGTTCCAGCAACACATAAGAAGCTCTGGATTGGAGGGATTTGGGGGACTAGGCTCTAGAAAATTTTCTTGCCATTTATATACCAGACTTAAAAGAATAATAGGCCAAGTGACTCTTCCAGACTCTCTGATCTACCACCTGGACCTCTGGAGCAACACATATGAAGAATTACTTAAGATCTCTCTCCAGGAGAAAATCTGATTAGATATTATCAAAATAAGACAACATTTTAGAAGAGAGTACCTTTCCAGAAGGTACTATTTATTGAAAGTCCTATTAATTGAAGAAATAATCCTATTTATTGAAAATTTGTATCCCTTTCTTTTAGCCTACATTAGTTTTAATGTAGTTTAATTTAGCTAAAGTCAATATGTACTGACTTTATTTTCTTTCTTTCTTTTTTCTTTTTTATGAAAACAAAATTGAAGGAAAAAAGGCAATTAAACTGCCTTTCCAAGTAAGGGAAAAATTCCTAAGTAACCAGAGCTAGATTTGGTGACATAGAATTCATGCTGTGCCACTGCAAGGGAAAGCAAGTTAGCACGTGACCTTATGGCAACGTATAAGAAGAGAGATGTGCCAACTTTGTTTTGACGTGATCACCTTTGAAGGACTCAAGACAAAAGCTAATTCATCAGTTGAGGTGCAGTTAAGAACTGAAGACTAAATCATGCTTTGATGTACTATAGCACCCAATGGTAGAACTTGTTCCCAGTGGAAAGCAAAAGAGCATCTATCAGCACATCCATCTACCAGCATAACTTCAAGAGCTCAGGAATCTCCAGGCACAGCTAGAATAAAATAGACTTTTACTTTACAGAGCAGCCAAGGCTACCTCATTTGGAGGTATCGTCTCAGAGAGGTTTTCTTCTCTAGCTACCTGCCAAAGAACAAATGAGAACAGGCTTTCAAAAGCTTCACAAGGTAGTCTAGCAACATTGGAAACCGTTACCTTATCAACCAAACTCTGTGAAGCCTTAGAACTTAGCTGCATTTCCCCCCCCCAGTCTTCTCAATCACAGCTTCTCTTCCACTTAGCATCGCTTCAAAAGAGATTCACACCACCAAACCACCCCATGCTTCAGTTTACTTGTTCTGGTATCGGTCAGGTGCATTCTTTGCCTCATCTCCTTTCTATTCACCTTTCGTTGTCTTTTATACTATCGTTCTCTGCTTAGTCTTGGTGTCCTTCCAGCAAGCAGATGAGCCCCAGTGCTTTCAGCTTTCTTGCTGTGACAATATCCCACAACATAAGCTTATATATATGCATGCACAACACATTTGTGACTAGATAATGTACATACACAACTCTGACCTAATTTTTATAATCTCACACAAATCTTACCCTTCTTCCTTTCCCACTATTGTCACCCAGTTGTATTTTACCAAAAATTGAGGTTTAAGAGTTATTTTCTTATTCCTGGGGCTTTGAGTTGCAAGTTTTTCAAAGCAGCAGTTGTCATTAAGTTTCACATAAGCATCTAGTATACGTCTGATTTCTAAAAATAGCAAGAGCAAGCAAAGGCAGTGGTCTCCAGTGAGTACCACCCCATTCAAACGACCATATCCTCCATGGTCTTCATTTCCTTAGCTCCTAAGGAAATTTTTTTCCAGCTTCATTACCACCCTTTTAGATGCTCTATTAACTCTGTAGATACTTTAAAAACAAATGATATCACTAAAATCAATTGACCACCATAATCAGCAATAGATGATAAAAGTACGTGCTGAAAGGTAATCTATGTCTAATATGCAACAGGATCTAAAAAGAGAAAGCAGCACCAACTGATCACCTTTACTGAATATTATTTCACAAGAAAGAATAGAAAAACAATCTGAGATGATCAACAAGAGAAGTAATGTAGTCGCAAAAACCACTGGACTAGAGAAAAGGATACATATACACCTTGTACTCCATCTTCCATGTTATAATCATTAAGGCTTCGACTTCCCAACAAACAAAAAAGCAAATAGTAACTTGTTTAAGGTTTAAACCAATAAAAGCTATTTTCTTCTTTGGCAAAATACCAATTTTAAGATTCCCCCCCTTCTTCTGGAAAAAATTTCTTTGAAAATACTTAACGTATTGTTACATAATAAAAGCATACTTAAAATACAAGACACCATATAGTAATTGATTTTGTGCCACGTTATCCACTAGTAGAATACATGCATACTATTCCTAGCTAAATCCCTATACTCCTAAAAATTCTGGAATTTAAAACCTCTTTTTCTCAACAGCATCTACAAAGCTCTAATTCATACTTCATGGAAGTTAGGTAAGAGCAAGAAAACCTCCTCTAAAGAGCATAAAAAGCCAAGAAAACTTCCATTTAGTCTCCAGATATCATGTGTTCAGATTCACACCTAAGTGTCTGCTTGTGGTTACTAATAATTTATTATCAATGACCAAATACTGAATATTTGCAGAGATAATTTGGCACCTATTATGAAAATGACAAGTTTCAAAGCCCCATCAATTTGATAATTTGCTTACTATCCTATTCATGACTGCTGAACTGTAGCCACCAATATAAGTTTTGAAAAATTAGATGCCAGTATCAAAGACACAGCTGCTAAATCACACCAACTACCAACTTTTCTTCATTTAGCTTTAATTTTACTTCCAATTCTCAGATTTCATCCTTTTACCTCCCATATGCTTTAATTACTATAAAAAGAACTCAATTCCTCAGTATCATCTTCTGTCGGATACTGATACTTCTATTCTTCTGTATTATAAGACTTTGAGCTACAAAAAACCCTCTCAGAACAAAAATGTCAATGCTTCAACATTGTGCTTAGCAATTTCCACACACCCCGCAGCAGGACAGTATTGTTCCACCACAGACAAACAAGCAGATCTTCAGTTAAGATTTTTTAAATGCAAGAATCCTATCAGATAATTCAAGTAAGGATAACTGGTATCTCAAATATTCTAGGAGGAATTAGGGGGAAAAAAGCATACTTTGTCTTAGGAAGGAAAAAAAAAACCCAAATTAGGTTACAGTTATGTACATACATAACACAAAAACAATGAGGACAAAGTATTACTTTTTCTGCAAGATGTCTCCTCCCACACATTAACCGGAAAACTTATGCAGTATTTTAAAAACATGCAACTGTATTAAGAAGAAAAATAATCACAATCTGGGCAGACTCTGCAGCTGCCCCTTTGACTTATCAATTTCAGTAAGCACAATTTCAATCAAGTCTAGATAAAATATACTAATCCTAAATAGAGCAAGTTTGTCACCTACTACTTCCTATAAGCTGCTTACTATCCTGAAAAAGAGAGAGAGAGAGTAGAAATGCTAAATTAAATGCCAAACAGTAGCAGACAGCGCTTGTTTGGCTGATTAACTTGTAGACAAGCATTACAAATAAATCTGAGCATGGTCTGCAGCAAATTAAATTCCAGTGCTTTTAAGAACAAAGAATTCCTTCGGAAAGAGGATTAGCAACTTTACACCCAGGAATGCCAGTTTAATTTAATTGTTCCACAATCCGATATTTAATATGCAAATATCATTTTGATATATAACAGTGCATTTGAAAAAGTGAGGAAACGATTTCAATATACAACAAGACTGTCTCTCTTCTGAACTGTAATTATACAAAATAAAGCTGGTCGAGGTTTTTTTTTATTATTGGGATTGAATTCTATTAACATGAATCAGAACAAGTCTAATTAAAGGTTAAAAACTTTAAATGTTTCTAATTACGAGTCTAAATAGCTGCATGATTAGAGTACTATAGTTAAAATCCCACCTCAATGACCTTCCTGGCCTCTCTGTATTTTCCTGTTTGCAAGAAGGCAAAGAAGAGATCATAAAGAGCCATCATGTCACCGTATTCTCTGCTTATAAAATCTGAAACTAAGGAGAGAATAAAACTCATTAATTTACTAAATATATTGAAGCATTTTAATATATACATCAGATATTCTTAATACTAGTATTTTCCAAGCATCACAAACCTCTGAGAATAAGCTATAGGGAATTAGATTTTGAAACACAGGGAATGATTACAACATATTACACAATTTGTTGTAGCTTTGCGGTTGAGCATATTTAAAATGTTTTTCTGCACTGTATTTTGAATTACATTCAACAGAATAGACAGACTATGTATTGACATTCTCTAGTTTAGAGAGTGAGGATATAGGATTTCTTAACTGCACAACTCTTTGAAAAACGTGTTGTTTTACTGTGGTGTTGTGTTACTATTAAGTTGTTTCTTAATAGCAATATACATAGCTAGAACAAGTATTAGCACTAATCTTTGAGAGCTTGATGCTGTATTACCCAAACATTAGGTTTCTTCTACATTTAAAATTAGTATGAATTTTCAATCTGAAGAACCTAGGCATCATTTAAGTGTTTTAAAGTTACACATATAAACACAAACAATTTTGTTTTCTTTCAGTTGAAAGAAATGATATACAAATCATGGAAGAAAAGCCTCCAGAAAACACTCCATATAACCAGACAGCATTTGACTACATGCAACTAACCCTTCTGCAGAAGATCAGCGTCTCCTTTTTCTATCAGTCTGCAGTAGATGTTATGAAGCTGAAGAATTTTACCATACTTCTTGTAACAGTTGACTAAAGCTTCCAGAGCTGCAGGCATGTCATCCCTTGTGGAATGAAACAAAACAAAAATAAAACCAATCAAACATTCCAGGCAGGAGCAGTGCATGCTGAGCCCACTTTAGTCTTGAAAATTTCAAGGAAAATTCATTCAGCAGCCTATAATCGAAGAGTGTATTTCCCCCCCCCCCGCAACATGCTACAGTTATTTTTAAATAGGTAAAGTTTTCCTACAAACAAATACCATGTATGCTTGACAGCCACAGAAATGAAAACAGAACTACAGATTTCTGCTTAAACCTCTTGGCTGTACAATTTTTGATTGCATGACCACTGTTCACTACAAATTAACCAAAGGTGTGAATGCTCTTCATCATTAGATGCACTTGGTTTTTGAAGTAAAATTCTTAAGTTCTGCTATGTACTATTGTGACAAAAACCCAATTCCGTGGAAATTTCAGTTTCTATTTGAGAGTTCTATTTTTCTTGTTAATAAGTAATATTGTGCACATTATATTACCTCCAAATGTCTGTTTGGACATTTTCAAATTTTAAGCTCTTTCAAATTTTTCCACAGCATTTTTATTTCAGTATAGACCTCCAGAGTTAACTAAGTTAGCCACAGCTCTTTAGATTGCTTTATACTTGTTTTAAACCTTAGCAGACTAGCTATAAATCTATTTTTCTTGTTAATAAGTAATATTGTGCACATTATATTACCTCCAAATGTCTGTTTGGACATTTTCAAATTTTAAGCTCTTTCAAATTTTTCCACAGCATTTTTATTTCAGTATAGACCTCCAGAGTTAACTAAGTTAGCCACAGCTCTTTAGATTGCTTTATACTTGTTTTAAACCTTAGCAGACTAGCTATAAATCATCTGTTGATTTCCATTTTGTCACAATTGAAGGGCTAGCATTCTTCCATTTTATATAAATGTCAGAATCCAATAAATATTTTCTGCAATGAAAATGTAATTTTTGCAATTAATTCAACAATATATTAAGGTACCAAAATGTATTTTATGCTGGCCTATCCATGTCACATAGAGCCACGGCACTAGTATATATCCATGGTACTAGTAAATTAGTGCGTAAGATGCTGACTTCCTTAAATGCACTTATTCAGGTGCTTTTGAGCAGTAAGTACCAGTAACAAGTATAATATTTCCATTGTTATCTCAGTCCTTTGCTGACTTTCTTTCCTGCATATACAGTATTAACGTCTTCAGAAGTATGCACAGTTAAAATGCAAAACTGAAAAGGCATAAAAACTATCAGATCTGAAACTTAAAATAACAACAAATATAAATTAACATTCTACACTGTGCAATTAACAGAACTAAATCATCTGCTGCAGACCCTTTTTCAAAGTATTACAACCCAATCTAAAAAACCAAACCAAAACCAACAGAGGACAACCACTGAAACACTAGTAAAGCAGTATGTGAAGTTGTTCTTTGAAGGGGAAGGTTTAAGCTGAAATTGAAACAAACCAAGACAACATGCACAAAATGTAGTAAGTAGCCAAACAGTCAATAAAACTGCATTTTAAGTTTCAGAAGGCTTATCAAACAGAGGGTGGTGGAAGTAGGCAACGGGAAAAATAAATAAATAGATAAATAAATCATGTAGCAGCAGCAGCTGAAGGCCTTAATAAAACTGACTTGAAATAATGATTTTGCATTCCTGAAGCAACTTTATTATTGACCAACTGAACCTTAACAAATTAAGATATTACTGCTAAAAGAAGCCAAATTCAGATGTCCTCTCCTCACACCGCATTTCTTGTGTGGCACAAATTTTGCTTTTTCAAAGAATGAACTATCTAGACTACTATATACTACTATCGTCATCTAGGCTAATATTTTAAAAATTTTAAGAGTAAGACACAGAAGAATTAATTTTGTTCAGTAATACCGGCATTCTGAAAATGAACCTAAGATAATGGATTTCTACCTTATCCCCCTTACCGAGCCCTGTTTACAGTGCATCTTCTGGCACCCCATGGAGTCATTTGAATTTTTGTCATTTGGGGTGAAGACTAAATTACAGGTTAATTTCAAAACTGCAAGTAGATGTTGCAGGCTAGATTACTGTCATAAAAGAGAAATACTATGGTAGTTACCATAGACAGATACAAAGCTTTATATAATCAGTATTTTTCTCCTGCTTTAGATGCAAGTTCAGTTAACATCTAAAAAAAAACAGTTTTACAGAAAACTACTCAATTTCTAAGGAGGCACAACAACATTTATACATTCAAATTAAAGTTTTCAGTGATAAATCTAGCTTTTCAGATTGATGCTCAAGCAGCCATAGTAATGTCTCAGCTGTATTCCTAAAGGATTAAAGTGACTGTTTTTAGGTCAAAGCTATCAATAAATGAATGAATAATTGGAATGTCATTCAAATAGGAACATTAAGAGTTTTCTAGTCTCTAAATGTATACTTCTGAAGGCATTAATACTGTATACGCAGAGAAAAAAGTCAGCAAAGAACTGAGATAACAAAAATTGAAATATTGTACTTGTTACTGGTACTTACTGCTCAAAGGCGCCTGAATAAGTCTGCATTTAAGGAGGTCAGTATCTTACACACTAATTTACTAGACATTTGTTTTGAATCTATCGAAATCTGATATATTTGTTCTGTTGCATTCAAGCAACCAACCAGTCATCCAGTTTACTAGAGAATGGCATTTATACAACAGATAAATGATAAAACTGGCAACAACTGGCTATAAAACAATAAAGGGTATAGAAGTTTAGCCTCTACAAAGAAATTGTTTGTACTACTACTGCAAAGAAAAAAACATCAAGCTTACGCTTGTACTTGAATTAATGATTCTATTCAACAACCTGCGGTATTTCTTAATTGTCACAAACTGCAGTTAATTCCAAGTAAGTATCAGCAATTAGTTTTGTAAGCAGTTTTTACAATCCTGTTAGAAAAGCCCAGTGAAAATTAGGAACTTACGGTAGGCTTTAAATTTTGCGTATAGGTAACATTTTAATGTGTTTCTTGTTACGACTCACTAACTTAAAAGAAGAACTGCACAAAAATATTTTCCACATTTTAAGAAAATGCTATTTAGATGTAAGGATTTTAAGCTAACAAACAGCCGTACATTTGAAAATATTTGGCGGTCTTTCTGTACGAACTTACGCATGTCGCTTTTATCATCCCAAAGGATACTTACTACACTACTACATTAAAAGCCTGGTCCAAAATTACTATTTAATTAATATGGATCAAGTCAAAAAAGAAATAAAGCCCACATACTCATAGCCATGGTAGAAAAATTTGATTTCCAATGTCAGTCTGGACAAAATAGTATTTAAAATGTGAACATAGATGATCCATGCTTCATTTCGAGTTGGCCAGACACTACAGCTTTAAGTCACTCACAAATATTATCTGTTCAGAGCTAATACCCGTTCCACTTAAAGATTAGGTGTATTTTTCCCTCTCATTGAAACGTGTTCTTTTAAAAAAGAAGATATACTATGATTTTTGAATGACAGAAAGAGCTTCAGTCATCACTGTATTATGCTTGGCCCTTATGTAATCCCAGAAGAGTCCTACTTTGGCATTATTTTTCAACTAAATTGATGCTAGGGTTAAAACATCGTAAGTTTTTTGATTCATTTGGTTTCTGTTCAGGATGCCTATTAAGTCCAAGATACTATGGGCACAATCTTCCAAAATATTTGCGTGGGCAATTTTACTCACACAAAACTATTTGCAAGAGACGAAATGACTCAGATGTCTGAGTGTTTGCAGAACACACTCTGTAGCAGGACTGGCTATAACATGCATGGATATAACATCCCCCTTCAATTTCAGCAAGCCACTCCCCTCTTGCTTCAAGAATGTAGCACTAAATCTAACCCTTTTACTTGTAATAAACAACTTTCCCAACCAGAGAGTCTGCCTGATAAAAATAAGACTCCAAATATTGATTTTAATTGGAATGAAGTGCTGCAACATTATGCATAAAGCTTTAGTGAAGTGGCAATTTACTTAAGGGGTTTACTGATTGAAAAGCTCTCAAACCTGAAATCACTAGAGAGGTAGAAAGAAAAAAAGGTTCTCTCTGGGGTGGGGGTGGAGGGTAGACTGGTAAAACAAATCCCTCTCTACAAATCTGAAGCAGATGTTAGTGTAGAGAGAAGTCAATTCAGCGAAGTACAATCAGCTTTACAAAAATTATTCTGTTAAAAGAGAACGGGCTCTTGAAAGAGCTAAATGTTTTTCTGTTCATTTGCTATACTAAGGAATCTTCAAGGAGACTGGTGTTGCAATTACAACTAATCCTCCCCAAAAAATTAACTGTGTTGAAGGCTTTGTAATTTCCCTAGGTACAATTTAGCTGTCACTTACTTTAAAATTTACTCAAACATGCGTTCCGAACAGCACTAACTTCACATGTCAAGTGCTTTCCAGCCAATTGAGTCTAAACTGGAAGTCGGTGTTAAACAACTGAATGATTAGACAAGATAGCTCATTTCCCTGCTCTTTTGTTCAGAATAAAATGCCACATTTACATTATCAGACTCAACAGGATTTTCTGACAGAGGGAGAAAAAACCCTAGTGAACACTGTCCGTACCAAGCACATGAAGCCTGTCATTTACCAATCATCCTTCAAAAAGCAATAGCCATGAATGTAACTTAATTACGACCCAATGATCCTTGACGAAAAATCATCTTATCACTGTCCTGTCCCCATAGGGCAAACGAGACACTTTAGTCCTTTGGCACTGATGAAGCTAAATTCCTAATTGCAATAATACAGTAAGAGAGCCAAACATCCCTAATTTCAATGCAACATGTAGAGTTTTAATACAAATATTTGAAATAAAGATGCTAAAAACTAGAAAGAACTCTCCCCACTAGAGATATTTTTTCCCCACTAAAAAATCACCTAATTTTAAAAGATGCTTATTTTTAAAAGTAAATTTAGAAGTCAATTAACTTGCATGTGCTACAGAATCATCTCAAACAAAATTACAGGTGAATTTAACTCCATGAAAACAACAGAACAAAAATTGTAAAGGCACTGGATTCACGCTGTATCTGCTACATAAGAAACTAAACAAAATGGGTTTATATAAGATTAATCACAAACCAGCACACAATGCTTTACTGGACAACGCTGTATTAAAATACACTAACCATTTTTAAAGAAACACAATCCAGCTATAGCCTTTTCATCGTTTAAAATACAGTTATTAATTAACTGCTTGCGTTCACTGACTTAAAACTACAAAACATTTTGTTCATACAGTCTGTAACATAATGTTTTCATAGCTCACCTGCAAATTTTCTTTCCTCTGCTTAACAGCACTTCTGATATAGGTAATTAGTAAATTTCAAACCTGAAGATGTTTTGTTTTGTTTCTTTTCTCAGAGGTGATATTATTCAAGAAGAGCAGAAACAAACTTATGTTAATGGAAAGACAGGAACCACATCAAGTTTTTAAGATGTGTATTCCTATTTTTGGTTGTATGAAAGTTGGCTTATGCAGCTTTCTTGGAAGAAGAGAAAAAAAATCATCAGTAGTTACTGTATCTGTTAATGTATCGTCCTGTAAATAGGTATTATCAAAGTATCATATAGCACAGGAGCAGGTTAGCTTCACAAACCTCTTCAGTTTTATGAAATGGCTCATGTTCAAATAGGTTTTTCCCCTGACAGTTGGTAGAGAAGGTAAAAGCCAAAACTGCAATCCTTAAAATCATAAGAAATTTTATGTGGTGTAGGTAACACAACCTTTTCCAACTATCATCAGTTGGAAGAACCAGTTCAGAAGTAAGACATGTTTTAAGAAAAAGTACAAGCTCTTCACATTCTTGCAGCTTTTAGAAACTAAGATTTTTGTCATACTGTCCAAGGCAGGTTTATCACCTTGAACGACAGACCAAGATTCCACATGTGGACCTCCTCAATTTTTAGTGTGATTTCACCATCTTGAGAAACTGTTCAGAGTCATAAATAAAGATTGTACAATTAAAAGCAGGGGGATGGTTCCCCTTAAATTTACTCAGGGTAAAAAACACCAAGATAGTATGAGTTCTCTCTCTAGTTACTTCAGTTCCATATTTCTCAAAATATTAAAGGCAAAATGTCCATTCTACTAGAATATTAGACTTTGTTAGCTTTTCTCAAGTTATACTGTTCATCATCAACAATTTTTTTCTTTTCCATGCTCTGCTGCAAATTGTCACTTTTAACATGCACTAGGACTTAAGTAAGAATTTCAGAATAGTCAGGACTGGGTACAGAGAAAAGGGGTAGGTGAAAACATTTTACACCTACAATTGTTGAAATCTTCAAAAGCAAAATCACAGATTCCTTTACAAGCAATTCAAAAGTTTGAAATAAATTAAGAACACAAAACACCAGCACAACCACTGCTGTGGAACATTAAAAAACACCCCAGAGCTAATATCAGAGGCATGCTGACGACCTGCAGCTAAATGACAGCATTTTCAGCATGATACCTGAGCTGTAGGATGGCAAATAGTAAGCACTACTGCTGAAAGAAATGACTAACATTTCAGTCACTCATAACTTTCAAAAACTCTTTGCATCTCCAAGACAAAAAAAAAAAAACCACAACCAAACCCCAAAAACCAAACCAAACCACCAAACAACAACAAAAACCCCAGTGAAATTCAGTTATTCCTCCCAAGCAAATTATGTGGAAAAAGCTTCCCCCTTCTGTTCTGTCTAACATTGGAGAGGAAGCAAGTCTCTCCACCCACAAGGCAGCAAAAAAACCCATAGGAAATGAGCTTACTTTGTACTGTATTTATATATATCTGAAATGTATTAAAAATTATACAGGTGAGTACCAATGACTTGTAGCCGTACAGTTCCACAGTATGGAATTACTTTCTCCTTTAAAAATCTAGTCTCATCAAAAGTCCCTTTATTAAAAAAAAAAAAACCACAAAAAACAAACTTTCTAAAAAGTTTTACCAAACATTTATAATCCAAAAGAATATGGAATCAAACTAAAATAACACTCTTTACTGTCCCCCTTTGCATCCACACATGATCACATCTTTATTTACATCATCATATACTATTTCTCAAGTGAAAAGAACTCAAGTAGCACCATGTACAACTTGCATGTCAACGTGCATAAAGCAATTATGTAAAATGCAGCTGCTCTTACTGCACACTGCAAAGCATATCGGATATTTTTCCGACACATTAGTTACATATGATTGCGGTTAAATTACTTTCATAAACATCTGCCTTGTCTTGTGATGTAACCAAGGCAGTGTTGCTGACTGAAAAGATGTACGCTATATTCTTAATTGTTGACCACTACACTAAAATACTACTTTTAGAAGAGAATGTACATGTATCTACCAAGAGTTACATCTTTTTGACAAGAATTCTGAATACAGAAAATGTTATACACACCTCGCATACCCAGAATACTTACAAGAACTAAAAAAACCTACACGTTAACAGAAATGTTAATACGCACCTTTGAGGCTGACTTACACGATACTATGAAAAATTCACTAATTTCATAGGTATTATATTTAAGCCAAGAACATTCATATACATGAACCAAACAGCAAGAAATTGATCAATCACTCTAGCTGCAAGAGATTAAAATCCAGCAACTACATAAATGACATAAGAGAAAAATAAAAGGATAGTGCATATGGTAAAGGAAGTGAGAAGGGACTCTTGGCTCAATTTTAGCAAGAAATTGTTATATAGTTCATATGTACATTAACTCAAATACCCTACACCTCATAATGAAAATTTATGCAAAGGAGCATGACACATGGAATTACAGATACTTCCTGCCAGAATGAATATATGAACTTCCTTTTCTCTATTATTTTTTATATAAAAGGGGGGGGGGGGGGGGGGGGGGGGGGGGATCATAATAGACAAACCAGACAGTACTTTCCTTGAATTTTAATTTACAGCAACATAGCAGTCTGTTGGCAATAACATCAAATTATTTGAATTATGTGAATTAAAAATATTTCAGTGTTCAACAACCGCCCTTCAACTCACCTGAGATGTATTGGATGGCACAGCAAAATAATGCTGGTTTGATGGGAAAACACATACTAAACCACAAGAGCTGAGAATATACCTATCGTGCTCTGAATAGCTACCTTGTCAAACTGACTTTAGAACCAACTAATTCAAAGGATATTCCAATATACAACCACTTCATCTCTCATGTGTCCATAAAACACAGCTGTTGTTCCCAGAGACCATGATGTGATGCGTAACTGATGAAAACACTTATCTAACTTAAGAAAACATATCCTTTCATTATTATTCCTAGATCACTTAAGTATTATATGTGCATGCATGTGTGCATGTTTATGTGCATGAGCACTTTCAAATGTGAATGTGCAGCTGTGTATAGCATACACAGGTCATATAACACAAATATCATATCATAACTTGTTTCATCCGAAGCCCAAACATAGCTTACTTTTCAAGGTGAACCGTAATCAGAGGGGAATGAAGGACAGCAGTTTCTGCCAACCCCAGGTTCACAATGGTCTCATGTAATCGATTCACTGTTTCAACTTCACCTCGCATGGCAGCGGCATTAAGAATGCGGAAGAAAGATGCAACTGTTTTGCCTGAGATAGGAACATCCTTCTCTCTCATCTCCGTTAGAATGTTAATAGCATCTACAATGAAACAACACAAAAGACCCTTAGGTAATTTCATGTAGGGAAAACAAACTGCTATTAAAACAGCATTTCAAACCCAGCAGGAATGTAAATTCTGGTGTATAATGCCGATTTCAAGTTAATTACTACTTGCATTTCTAAACGAGACTACAATTATAAATCCACAATAGCATGGTTTTATCATTTTGCTGCAACTTTGACTACAAATTATAGATAGGAACTGTGTGCCCACTCTGCACCACATAACCCTGTATAGTCTGCCCTATAGCTGCAAGATTCTACTAAATGGATGCTTTTATCGTTCAATGCTAACATCTGCTAAATCACTCCATTGTTTCTTCAGCAGATGGCTTGTCACGAGGCCAGATAATAAAGATATGTTTACACTGTATATACAGCCAGACTAATGGTCTGATACCGATAGGGCCTGTTTGCTGTGTCGATACTAATTAGCCAAGGAGAGCCAATGAAAGCTTTCTAACAGACTGCATGTTAAAACATTAGGTTCATTAAGCTTCATTAGTACGGCAGAAACAAACATTTTGGTATATGGAATAAGTGCATTTTTATAATGTTCTTAATTATTGCATAGACAGAATGTTTTGACCACTTTACATTTGGCTACATTTATGAATTGTTTTATTTTCTGAGGGACATTTATGCTGTTAAAAGCAAGCTAATCTTTTCAAACTGCTTTAATGTAGAGGTGGTCATGATCTGATTTATTATGATTTGGAAAACATCAGCTTTGTTTATTATTTTTCTAACAGTAAGCTTAATAAGAGGCCAAGACAAATTTCAAAGAAAGATCTTACGAGAAAAAAATTACATTAGCTTTTTTATTTTACTGTATAGCATTTTATATAAAACCGTAACATTTTGTGTCTAGGCTTGGACCACGCTTTTACGGTGTTAAGTCTTCTACAAAATCATAGAACCTGATATTCAGAATCATCTTTTAAAGTTGATGACAGTCTAGAGTTCTTTTAAAGATCAACCAAATCATGTAAATTACAGAATTATATTAGACTAAATTACAGAAATTAAAGAGCTAACAGCCTAATGCAAACATCTAGAAATACAAAATAGGCAGTTTGCAGAACACTCATTAAAAGCCAAAATTTCCAGGCAGTTTGACAGATTGACTCTAAAATTCAATAACAAACACATAAAAGAATACTAACAGAAAAATATATACTTCATAAAAAGTTAAATGATTTTTTGCAGTACTTAGCTCTTACGAGAAGGTTATGTTTATAGGTTTTATGTTCAGCCTTCAGACCTTCTTAAGCAAAAACAAAGCCATTAGTCTAGGCACATACGCAATTTGTGCCATAAGTCATGATCTTCAAACTCAATCCAAACAGCAATGCTAATAAAAACTAGCTGCAGAAATGCAAAAAGCACTGAGCTGTGCAAATGTAAATGACAAGCTTGCCAATCCATTAAAACTAATGGCCTGCACTGTCCAAGCATCTCTGGTTGAATTCACATGCAAATTTGTATGCAAAATGTTCAAGCACTTTTCAGGACATGATATACCATTAATATCAACTCACATTTTTATTCTTGAGGCAAGATACCTTTATTATATAGCAGAAACACACAAAGAAAGCAAATGGATTACCTTCTAGTCTACCATGCTTTCCTAAGACTTCTACCAGTGCTACGTACTTTCCAGTGTCAAGAGCAACAGGTGAATTCTTCGGGAAGCTAGAAATTAAAACGTTAAGAATTGTATCAACAGAAGTTCACATTTTATGGATTCAGCTTAAAGATTTATTTTTAAAACTACATAACAAAACAACAGCATTGAGAGCTAAAAGTTATAGTAAGTATTAAAGGAAAAATCTGATAGACTTTAAAAGATGCACCATTAAAATGTGATTTAAAAATATTTTCCACGTACCTTCCCACCCCCAAAACCCAAAAGTTGCAATTTAAAGAGCCAAATGGCTTAATTAATTATTTGGTAGTTATTGCATAAAATAGGGTATTTCCCAGAAGCCTGGGAAGAAAACTCAGCCTGTGTGGCTGGGGCAGGGCTATATTCTTTTCGATAAAGAACATGAAACTATTCACCTATAGTAACAAGTTAAGAGCTACTATTCTGAAGTTTCCGCTATGTATTTGTTTTCTTTTTTCTGCAAGTTTTAAAATTAATTCCTTCTCTGTTATTTCTTTTTGTAACAATTAAAAAAGTCACTTCTTAGCAATATTATGCTCGACTTCAGGCAGATCAGTAAAAACATGCTACTGCAGTGAAGCTCCACTGGAAGACTCAATTTTACTTTGTGCAAGCTCGCTAGGGGGATTGTGCAAGAGTGGTGCCAAAACCAATACACTACCATTGTTTGCAGAGTGGCAAATTTCTTGATATTCTAGCTCAATCATTTCGCATAATTTCAAACACTAGCAAGGTATAATGAGCACCTGCCTGCTAATCTACTGTAAAACCAAAGCAAATACTTTGTGAGTGCATATATGAGAGAACCTGAAAGTAACACATAACTTGTTCTATATTCACTGTAGCATCAGACTGAAAGGAGGCTTTCAAGGGAAAAAGGGAAGGGGCAAATAGGAAAGTGATCTGTAAGAATTTGCTCTGGGATAAGTCATGCATAGCATGTTTTTAGCTGGGAGCTAATTTTCACAGCCAAAATACAAAACTCTGTAAATAAAAATTTCAAGTAGAATGTTTGTTGACAGTCTTAAAATGATGTCACTCAGAAACATTGCTATTCTAAAGACAATATAGGTGCAGCATATTCTAAATACATTCTACATGCTATTCTAACACGCAATACAGGTACTTTTTTCCCCCTTAAATTAAGCCAAACTTCAATTTAGACACTATGTATGTTTAAAATAAAAACAAAACAGATCCTAACATAGCAAATTGCCTTTAAAAAAAAAAAAAAAAAGATAATTACTGACCATACAAAGAAGCTGCTTCTGATGTTCAATTATACAAAGCAGATTTTTTGTTTCAAAAAACCACACCCTTGACTGTTTTAAATGCACATACATTCATGGGGAAAACTAATTAAAAATGGATGAGGGGGTTAATACTCAACCTACTTAATTCAACAAGGTCTGTGTATCAGCATAAATCTCTGTGACATGTTTCAGTGCCGGTGTACTTACACTTTTTCTTTCAGGTTCATTGCCTCTTCTACATTATCGTGTCGACAGCACAAATTTATTAAGGCTGCATAGCCACCGACAACCATGTCCGGTTCGTATTTGGCTTTCACTTCAAGGGCTTTTTGCATATTCTAAAAAAGGAACAAAGCAAAGATGTGAACTAGAGGAAAAGTCAATATGACATTATGATTCTTGTATGTTCAGTGTGCAGTTACATGACTGCTTTAGTGCTTTTAGTAATATAAGATCACATTTGAAAACACAGTGCTGTAATGCTTTAGCAAATTTTAAGAGTGAAAGTTACTTTGTGGAAATTATTATTTTTCTAAAAGACCTTTTAGATTAACTTGAGAGTAGATTTCTACATAAATTTTCTTGCTTTACGTTTCTATTTCTAGCACATTTTAATGTAAGACTTTTTTTTTTAATCCAGACAGACACCATAAACATGATTATCCCAAATTCTAAAATAGTTCTTATTTATTTGGAATTTGTAACAATTTTCACCTGGTACACTGCCAAACACATAACAAAACTACTTTCTAAAGAATAAAAGAACTTAACGATCCCATAGAAAGCTTTTTTTTTATACATTCCTATTCATACATTTGACCACTTTGAACTTAAAATGATGTTTGCTTCTAGTCTTATTTCATATGCAAAATCGTAGAGACAGACAGCTGAGAATCACTCTTTCTAAACTGTATTCTTAGCAACAGAGAATATTGTGCTATCATCTGCACGACTGTTACTGTTCCTATATATACAGCTTTATAGGCAGGATCATACTGAACAAGAAACTGAATAAAAGTGTGGTGATACCCCACAAATTACAGACACACACTAAATGAATGTAAACTACAGCTGGACGCCTGCCGAATGAAGGCAAGAGACCCTTTATCTCAGAAGAGCTTTCCTCCTGCAGGAAAATGGAATTTCAATCCCTGCATTAACAACCTAGTAATATTTGAATTGCAAATGACTAGCGCATGTATCAGTTGCTTGACAATCTAGATATAAGAGACCGGAGCCATGGCTTGAAAGGACATTTGGCATGTATGATAAACCTATCACAGCTGTTACTATCATTCACTTTGCAGATTATTGTAAACAAACTTCAGCAACCCCAAAACATGCCATTCAAGGTGTTGCTGAAATTAGTTAACCTTTTGATTTAATTGCTTTTTGCACTTATGTTTGATTTATAAGCATCAAACCATGAAACCTCAAGCACTGCACTTGTCTTTGCTTAACTATGTCTTTCCACAATACAGTCATTTATGTCCCTTTAAAAATATAGCTATGTGTTTCCAATTATCTCTGCATTGCTTAAGATACCTCTTCTTCACAAAGAGCATGTATGAGTTGTTTCAAGACATCTGTAATAGGCTGGTTTTCAGCTTTTCGCTTTTCTAGTTTCTTCTCCAAAGCAGACACGTCAGATTTAGCACTCTAAATGGAGGTAACAGAAAGAATGTCAATTGCAAAAACACCCTTCCCCGAGCAACTTGTCGGATCACTTTAATAAAAAGACAGACAAAATAATCCTCTTCTTTCATACTACAAGAAATTTTTTAATCATTTAAGGTGCTTTTATCTGTTTAAATACTACATACTAATTGAAGATTTAAGTCAGAATACAGTAAAAAAAGCATTAAGTAGCATATCTACAAAGGTCAACATTACTATTTCTCTTGTACTCAGTTCTTTGTGTTCAGGGAAGTAGGGAATAGAAGCCTGTTTCTTCTTCCATCTCCACTCTGCTCAGATCAGAGATGTAAAGACTTGACACTCCACCATTAGAAGCAGTATGGATTTATATGGTTCCTGCCACTCAAGTGGATCACTGTAATTTATAAGCATGAATTAAGCCTCACACCACCACTGTTGACTAACTAGAACTTTCAAAAAAAAAATTTACCGGACAGGGAAACTGAGGCATGAAACCTCAGCCAACTCCAAGGTCAAGTATCAGGTCTAAGTGAAAATCTGGATAGCCTTTACTCCTACTCTGGAAAGTAACCTCTGAACTTCAAATGGTAGATTTAAATAACATTAATATACTTCCATGATCTGAAAGCTAGTGATTACACTTCATCTAAAACTCATATCCAAACATTATTATTACAGTAAGAACAAGCATAGCTATCCGTGAATTTACTTACTTCTGGAATGTTGTCTGTAGACAGGGATTTAAGAGACAGTAACCTTGCATCCTAAAATACAGTAAGACAAAGATATCACTAATCCCCCCAAAAAGTTTAATCTCTAAGTACGCATATCATGCTAAAACTGTTCAAGTTAACTATATAATTGCAACGTTAAAAAAAGATGTATTCTGCAGCTTTATTACATTGACTTGAAAAAGCACTTACTAAATGTATCCCTCAAACACTTTCACGTATGAAATGAAAACAGCTTCAACAGTGACAAATCATGGAAAGGTTAAAAGGCTTACATATAATCACTGCATAAAGATATTTATTTTGCAAAGGAGAATATATTCACAGAGTACAGACACTCCATTTTTTAGCTTCAAAGTAATTGCTAGAGAACCACAGACCTTAATTAATTCAGGAACTTGAGAGGAGTCCAGCAGTCTGCAAATGCCGCTGTAGTGGGTTGTAGGGATAACTATGTTCTGTACCAAGAGGTGGGGAAAAAATTATATGAGTTTTGAAACACAACCAAACTGAAATTTGTCTAACAGAAATTATCTCAGACGTAATTCAAGTCTCCAGCTCTTGCATGTCATTGAGAAGTGGTCTGGTTGTACTTAAAAGCAGCAATTTCAAATCTAATAGATACATGTCAGGCAGGACAGGCATTATGTAGCAAAAAATGAAATGGTACCATCTTCTTCAGCTGATGGAAGTATTGTCTCAAACGCTCCTCCTTGGCCTGTACCTCTGAGTCACTCATGCTGTCAATCAAGTGATAAAGAAAATAGCCAACAGCTTCTGTGGAAAAAAACAAGAGAAAGCATTCCACTAAAATTACTGAGACTGTCATGTTATCAAGATTAATTTATAAGAAATCATTTTGGTGTGAGATGTCACCCTGATGAGAGGCTCTGAAATGGCAACAATGATCACTGAGGCATAGAGATTATGTGGTTTGGGAGCACATATCTAACTGGTGAGTGAAAGGAATATTAATTATTTTCAGACCTAGTGACAGCTTTTCAGTACAGAATCTTACTTCAATCTATTTTTTCCACTACTGTGTGACAGAAGTGGTACTGCCCAAGGCCTTCCCCCCCTTTCCTGCCCGCTACCCCAAATAGTTGCCACAAATATTTTGTCATTGCTCAAAAGAAAAAACAGATTTCTAACACTTTGCATATTTATTCTGTACATTTTACCCATTATATTCCATCACCAAGCTACATTAAGTATTGTAATATTAATAGAAAAACATAAAAAATATTTTAACCATTAGATCAACTAATACTGAAGAAGTTGCTTATTAGCCAATGAAAATCAGGATTAACAGATTTTAGCAAACAGTGCTAAGTTTCTTATGTATGCAAATGTAAAAATATGTGGGGTCCTGTAGTTGAGAATAGGAAGAGCATCAATTATTGTTTTCTCAAAGGTTAGCTTTCCTCATACCCCTTGTCCCTCCAGGCACAACAGGAGGAAAAAAACCCATGTTTTTTAAAAACCAGATTATACAAAAAAAGTATACTTATTTCAAAATATAGCATTTGAGATGTTAAGATATTGCTTCACAAAATCAGAAGAGCTACTAAAGGTAAAACTAGGTTGAAAACTTTTTTTTTTTTTAAAGTATTTAAGCACTGATACGGTGTTCATTCTAAATTTCTGTTTTGGTCGATAAATTTACAAAAATAAATCGTTATAAGCAAGTTTGGTTTATAATTCTAAAAAAAGATCTCATGGATCTCACAATATATGCTCTGATTATTTGAATCAGGATTTTACCCAACATGTTTTCAAATTTCACTTTCAAAAAGAAGCAATCAGTGTTTACTGTTGTAATCCTTCAAACCCATCATTACACAGAAGAACGGATTTGTGGATAAGTTACAATCACAGAAATTGAAACTCTACCAGTTGGTCCTGGAGGCGTCAGGCAATAACGTTCATCCTTGTACAACAGTTCTGTTATCTGGTAAGACAGAATAATCGTACATTGCAGCCAAAAGAAGCAAGCAAGGACAAAAAGTATCTGAAATTGAATTCTCAAAATAATAAAGCATTTCTCTGTTAAAGTATTATTCTTTACCACATCACAGTAATTCCCTAAGAAATACAAGGAAGTTTTTTTCGTAAATAATAGGTTTTTCTTAAAAAAATATTGCAAACAGAAATGCTTTCTGAGTTATGGCAGTAAGACAGACACTCTAGTATTCTGTTTATGTATCATTCTACAGAAAGTTAGCTATCATAAGACATTGCTTAAAGAAAATATTAACCAGTGTCGCTCCTGGAGATGCTACAATTATGTTCCAATTTACTGAAAGGCTGAAATTGGCCCATAAAGCTTTTTTTTTTATTTTGAAAAAAGCAAATACATAAAGAAAATAAAGAAACACAATTTATCATGTCCTGCTAGATTTAAGATAACTAGTACAGCTGTTGTAAATAAGTGCAATTTTGAATGACAAAATATGCATCCACAAAAATTAATTGCATTTGACTAAATTTAGCACACGTTCCATCAGTCATACAAACTGAAGGAACAGGTAGATTTTACTTCATCAGAGGAAAAGAAGCATTTACCCAAAAGCCCCCACATCCTACCTACAAATACTTTGACCTAAATTACATCACCTTAAAAATCCATTTGACTGTTCTTAAGGAAATTACATCATCTTTAGTTAAAAACTGAGATTTTAAGTATTTCAAGAATTTTGCTTTATCTGCCATGATTCTAGAATACAATCTGAAAGAAGTTAGAGGGAAATGCATTCCCATTGTCAAAGTGCTGTGTTTTAAGTAATGACAAAAGAAAAGGAACCCTCACGTTCAATTGTTAATGAAAATGGATAAACAAAGCCAGAAAATACCAAATGTGCAACAGAATACTGTATCTATCACTTCTCATTCTACCAACACCACGGAGACTGTGCACAGTTAAACTACAGCTTTCTTCTGCCCTTTTGCCCTCATCCTCCTATGACAAATCAACACACAGAACCACCTACAACTACAATAAAATCCAAGAAAGTCATGATAACACAGTTCTGAATCAAATCTTAGAGAATACCAAAAAGGATGGATTACAGGGAAAAAAAAAAAAGGTGTGATACTATTTCTAATGCTAAGTATCTGTTTATTTCCCAAGTTAGCATTTCTTATTTTAGAAGGTTAACACATACATTTACTCATAAATTTAGCACAGACAACAAAAATGTATCTTTCTTCCATTGTGGAGAACAGCAGAAGTAACTCTAGATACTACTCCATGTGCAGACCACCATTATTTCAGTCCTCTGACTATCCTTCAAAATTATTTTCATAATGGGAGTAATAAGAGATCCCCTTTTTTTCTCTCCCTGCCCTCCCTTTTTATTTTTTAAATGCAAAAAAAAGGAAGGACAGAGGCAGAGGACAAAAACATCCTCTCACCATAATCTTCACACAACAGAAAATGGTAGCAAAATACCTGCACCTCACAAGCTGTACCTGATTTACATAAATCATTAATCAGTGACTTTCCAAATTAGAATTTCCATTTCATTCCAAGATTTCTCTGCAAAATCTAAAATATACTGCAAGCCATGTACTAGTTTATTAGTCAGCAGGTACAGTATGAAAGAAAAAAAAAAAAAAAGACAAAAAGCACAGTGCATCCCTTCCCAAATTCTGTAACCACATCCTAGGCAGTATCTGCCAACATCTCCTCTATTCTAGTGCTCTGCAAAATTTATTGACCAAGTTATATTGCAGTGTCTTTCTAATGTAGCCCATACCAGGGAAGGCAAGATGATCAGTCATTTCCCCTTGACTTCATCCAGGTGATTTCTTTTATCTGGCTTTGCCTTCAAAGTTATATGACAGAAACTTTAAAATTCTAATTGTGCCTTATTATTTTATTAGTACTAGTGTTGGGATAGGAAGAAAGTTTAGGGAAGGCAGGAAAGGGAATTAAACAATGTCAGATTGCACAACCATGGCAGACGTTGTTCCAGAAGCTTCAACTATATGCTACCTTCAGCTATAATAACATTGATCTACAAACTGGAGTAGCCATAAGCTACACTACATTTGATTTTTCACAATTACACTTAACTGTCCAATTTGAAAACTCAATTCACACAGTTGTACAATCTGCCACTGACAAAAGTCTTGCTCAAATTAATCAGGTCTACAATTATCGGGCTCAGAATTCAGATTTACAGTAATGCATCATAAACATGCAGTGCCTAAAGAACTTGATTTTATTCACAGCATTATTATCTCTACTTACCTTGCTCCAAAGATGTACATCATTTGAGCTGAAGAGGGCAGCAAAGGATAACAAATTAAAAGCAACAAAATGATTTTACTCTTGTATCTTTTTTAAAAAAATACACAGATCATTAACACTGAGGCTCTTATTAAATTATTTAAATAAAATTAAAACACAATAATTGCCACATATTGTTTAAACCAACTTTGTACAGAATAAGTATTGTAGTTTTTACTATACTGCATATGGTCATAGTTTCTGCTAAATAACTTAAAATAATGCAGCAATCCAAACAGATAACTAAGACTACAAGGAATATATTTTAGTTTTATTTTTAGTTCCATCTTTTAACATGTCTTAATTCTACTTTTTTATGTTACACTTCATTCTATTTAGCATTTCAAGAAAATAAGCTTCACTCAAACAAATCACACTACATAGCAAAAACACTCAATATGCGGAATTTTCTAGAGCAAAAATCTAGACTCCTGTGCATTAAAATTAGATTTTTAGTACAAACAGGTAACTACAGGCAGCTATAAATGCATTTATACCATGCAAAAAAGACAGTAATCAAATCTCTTACTTAAGGTATAATGTCTATTAATGTGACATAAATAGATAATATTTAAAAAACAGAAAACAAAACAAAACATAGAACTCTAATTTCTCCCTTCATAGAACAGGACAGAACTTGATGGAGAGCACTCCTCTCTACATCATCAGGTTACAACCAAAGATCAAATGTTAACCAGTTCACTAAAGTATAAAAAACCCGACGTATTAAAATGTTAACCAGTTCACTGAAGTATAAAAAACCCGACATATTCCTATAATTTGTAGAATATCAAAATTCTCACTAGAAGCTATAACTTTTCAACAACTATAAAGCAGCATTAACCTAGACAAGGCTAAGAGAACAAAAAAGTATGACCTTATTTTATCTTCCTATAATTCTCATATGGGGAAAATAAGACGTCAGTCTGAACAGCTGCATATAAACTTGCTAGCATTCATAGAAGTTTAGGATTTTATTTAGGAGGTTCAAGCCTATGAAACATTTATTCTTTTTGTGCAACTGCCACTTGTATTTGAAAACGAGTCAATGCAGGTCCACGCCGGGGCAGGGCTGGGGGGAGAAATGCTATCTGTGAGGTTAGTTAAGCTTTCCTGGGTGAACTCGTTCCACCACTGACAGCATGACAATGAACTGCAGATATCAAATGCATCAATTTCCTAAAGTACTTGACTCTGAAATAGTAATGGTACATCAGGCAGATAGAATGGGAATACTTCGAAGCAGTTACTAGAGAAGAGTAGCTTCAACAGAAATCGATAAACTAGTCTGCCACAGACATTGTTCACATGTCCCTGGTGTCCATACCCTGTACTTTTGTACGCCAGTCCTAAACTCCGCTCATTTGAACATTCAAGACTTGCATTTAGTCATAAAATTTTGCTGTGGACTTTACAAAAGGTACAAATATTCTTTTCTTCTATCCTATCATACCCTCAAGCTTCATTTTCAGCCTGTTCTAGCCATTAAGTTTAAAAATAGAAAAGGAAACATGAATTTGCAGGTTTTCAGAAACAATATAAAGGTGAAATTTGGGCACAGCCAGCCTTGTACATAGTATCTGAAGCCAGGTAGCAATAAAGGAAAAGGAGAGATTAATATTAAAGAAATAAAAAAACTTATGCCACACTTAAAAGTGGCAAGGAGAGCGGGGAAACAGTAAGCTGAGTAAAAAAAAAAAAAAAAAACCACCAAAAAAACCCACCAAAACCCCCCAACCTTAATTTCCCTCAGAATTCCAAGTTTTTAGCCCAAATGTCCGATAACTAGAGAAATCACAACAGTAGTAACTGTTCCACCACTGAGGAGAGTATGATTCTTCATCAGCCAGTTTTCACAATACAAGCTGATAACATTTTAAAGATACTTTAAATCACATTCTGAACACCTGCACAACTGTCCAATGGTAGGGGTATTTTATGCTAGCACTGGTTGTCTGTGGTAGACATTGGTATGGCTTCCTTTCTAGTGCAAGTCCTACTTCAATTGAATATTTATCTATACTTACAGAGAGAAAACGTTTCAAAAATCTGTTACCTTAATTAATACATCTGAAACAGATGATTCTGGGGCTGACTACTCAAAGGAATAGTAAAATACCCCTATTGGATCTAAAACATTATTTCACTTATCCCTTGGATGTCAAGGTCAGCTAGGGCCTAGGTAACAAACCCAATTTGAACACTGGTTTGCTTTCTCTCCTTTTGCCATGGTAGAGCAGGATCAGCTAGATAGAACTTGCAATTTACTAGGAAATTATTTTGGTCATATTCAGCCGATACGTTTTACTAATACCCAACCTAAACATAGTTATAGCTCATAGCCATTACAAAATTTTAGAAAATAACTTAGTCAACAAAATCAGCCTTCAGACTCTGGTCCTGAGTAATATTAAGTGACTGCTCTGGTTCCCAGTGGTGTAGGTATGCTGCAGAAAAACCCCATTCACAGTCCTAAATGTTTGACTGGGGCAAACAGTGAATGATAGAAATGCTTAATTCACATATACTTCCACAAGCTTAAGACAACCCTGCAAGTTAGCAAGGAACCCTCCTTGCAAAACGGGACCGTATGGCTGTGAATACAAAGTCATGGCAATGTAGCACAATACTAGGTGTTAAATGTGAGCATTCGGGAGTTGTATTAACCCAGAGGGCACAGAAAGCTATCAGATGTAGTAGAATATGCCTGGCTCCTACCGGTATTTCATCTTCAATAAGTACCCATTTACTTTAATCTTAATAGTGATCATATTTAGGGAAATCTTACATTAGCATAGCAGTTTATAAACAAAAGTGAATAAAGGTAAAACCCCGAATGTTTACTACCCTGAGAAGTTTATATACTGTCAAATACCACAGAACAAACAAGAACAGCGAAGTTCTTTTTAATCTACTATATATAATGCTTCAAAGGTACGCTCATATATAGCAGAGGCAAGGAAACCAGGGAGAGCAGAGAGGAACAAAGATATCCTTCAGATCTGCTAGAGCTGGAATCCTACTTTTAAATTTTCAAACATGGGGGGGGGGGGAGAAGACTGCACAGACTTGTGCTCAAGAAGGCAAAAAAAGAGGGAACTTTGCTACAGAGGAAAAAAAGAGGTATTCGTACAGCAACCTTACCTTTTAAAACCCAAAATGAGGCTGTTTCTAAACTGACGAATATCAATAGGAGGTGTGCTTGCTGAAGACACTGTAAATGAAAGAAATGTTTCTAAATAGTCATTGTAAAAAAAACCCCTGAACTGCAACACGTCAGTAGGTCGTGTAAATAGGGTGTCATTAGAAGAACTATTTCGTTAGTTTAGTAAATGCTGACAAACTTTTGTAAATCAAAATTTCAAATACCAGGGTATTTGAAACAGTCCTGGTTTTATCAGCTCCAAATCTGCTCCATTTCCAAAGGGATCAAATATTCTAAGAGAGAGATTTTTCCCTCTTCATTGCCTTTAATGTCAATAGTTAATACATCTGTCTTTTACACAAATTAGTAATAGGAGTAAGCATCTTATCTGTAAAAAAGTACAAGACTGACGAAAATACTATGTCCCAAAAAGCAAAACAAAACCCAAACAATCCTAATCAAGAAAACTTGAGATATTAGTGCTGGAACAAAAAAGATCCATCAGAGGCAAATGGTTTGCTAATTGTTTCAGACTGAATACCTGCCCTAAAATAGGCTTTACAATTTTGCCTTCTACTTTTTTTTTTAATTTAAAAAAAAAAAAAAAAAAACTTTCTTAGGTGTTTGCTTCTGCTGGTGTAAATTGCCTGACAAGAAAGAAAAAGTAGTTCCATCTGAAGTGCTAGCCACTGAATTAAGTTAAACATAAGGGTAAAAACAGAGAAAGATACACAGTTCTAAATGTTGATATTTACAGCATTGGTTCAACACAAAGGAAACTGTAAAATTACTTAAAATTAGATGTCCCTGAGAGTTCATTTACAGTTATGCCCTATGTCCTCATCTTTACATCATTTCTTGGCTAAATATTCCAAATCATACTACCTTCTTCCTTTAGAATTGCTGTTTCTCATTCCAGCACTGTAGTCCAGCAAAGAAAAAAAATACAGTAGTAGATGCATTTAAGTCCTGTATGAAGTTGTTATCATCTGACTTCACGATCACAATAGAATTAACCCCTGTAAAAACCTGAATGCACTGGGCCCTTTCAGCAAGGGCTGCAATATGGTATATGGTAGAAGAGAACTGAAATAAAAACACCAGCTCTATAGGAACCTGGGAAATAAAAGGCAGGAACAACATGCTAAAACCACTCCTTAGTCTAACTCCAGGCATTTAGAAAATTAAAAGTTTTAAATGTTGGAATGTTTATTTTTGTTTGAAAATCTCAGGTAAAGTTGGTTTCCAGAAACCCTCAATACAAATCCTCCTCCAGTGGTATATTAAACTTTTTGCTCATAAAAAATGAGCAGAAAAGCATCTTAGTATGCTCAGCTGCTGCTGACAATTGGCAACCTGGTTTCCTTAGCAACAAACAAGTCTGAGAAAATCAAGAGGCTGACAATGAAGTGGAATGGAACGGCATGATAAAGGGAAAAAGCGGCTCTCATGTACCCTGCCTTATGAGCCCAGATTCCTCAGCTGATGCTTCATAGTTTTCATCTTGTCAGTAGCAGAAATCTATATGTTAGAAGGTATGAGAAGCTGAATCAATACACCTAGAAAGCAACCAGCACTAATAATCAACCTTTGCCTCCCCTGACTACACTGATGAGACATTCTTGAACTATTTTCCATCCTGCATCTATTTTTCCCTCTTTGTAATACTGCAAAAGGAGCCAAGTAAAAAAAAAAAAAAAATCAGCTGTTTAATATCTGTGCCTTATCATTACATAGGTGCTAATTAGATTTACTAGCATTCATTTCAGCTTGGTAAACTATTTACAGGAGTACCTTCCTTTAAAGCTCAAGTTCAAAAGAAATTTTGTATGTCTCCATGAATTATTAACCCTAGTCTTTGTAAACAGAAATACCACTACAAGATTTAAATTCAACACACAGACAACAGCTAAGTAATACACTATGTGAGACTAATTTCATGACAGTAAGACAGAATGCAGCCTACTATATGTGCCTGTATCATACTTTTGATATCATATACATGTACCATATACCAGGCACACACATTTGTGCCTTATAACACATTAAAACCTGACTATTTCAGTTATCCAAAATGAGCGTGCAGGGGTGGGTCTACTTTTTCATGTAGGAGGAAAAAACCCCCACTATTTCACTATCCAGAAGAAACTTCATTGCTCCTAATAAATACTTATCCTTTCAAAAAAATTTCAAAGTTATTTTAGGTATTTCATTTTTCATGGTTAATTTTTTCTTTGTAATAAGAACACACAAAATAATGGCAGAATGTAAGGTGAATCTTAAAGATTCACTAATTGATAAACCTCCAATACAAATTAAATCAGAATCTTAAAGATTCACTAATTGATAAACCTCCAATACAAAAATTAAATCACTGATTAGTAACTACTCACTTAATTTTCTCATTTTCAGCACAACAGCTTCCCAGGGTCATGGTGTATAGACTACATATTTCTACATTTGTTAAATAATAGTTAATGACAACTGCAGCAAAAGACTGCTTAAGCTTTTCCATGAACCTTGGACACATAAAACTGTTTAAAAAAAAAAGATTTTTCTGTATCAGATTTAGTCCAAATTCAGATGTTTTATTGTTGTCTCAGTATATTAGGCAAATAAAAACTGTATTTGTTTTAAATTTTGAAAAGAAACATATTCCTACTTAACCAAGCAAATCATCCCATCCCATACATTCAGTAATGATGTATATTAACTTTTTGTGCTGTTTTTGGCTGAGATAGAGTTAATTTTCTTCACAGTAGCCACTATGGGGCTATGTTTTAGATTTGTGCTGAAAACAGTGTTGATAATACAGGGATGTTTTCATTATTGCTGAGCAGTGCTTACACAG
>NW_008795133.1:1182154-1212027 GCF_000699145.1 Aptenodytes forsteri | reverse complement strand
GGGGGGAGTGAGCAAGCGGCTGTGTGGTGCTTAGCTGCCGGCTGGGGTTAAACCACGACACTTTTGCAAGCACTGAGCATCAGAACAATCTTTGGAGAAAACTCTTAAGAAGTGATTAATTCATGCTGTCAAAATTTCATCATCTAATTAACTCATCAGATTTATACACAACTTCCATGACCAACAGATCAGCAGAGCACTCTCAGGTTAACATCAGTGCCAATCAGTTCTTTAAAGTTGGTTCTTTCATTAATAATTCTGTAGTACTTCAGAGCCATAATGTTAGACTAGCATCCTGTTGTAATTGATGCTGCAAACAAAAACAATCTCCGCACCAACAACTTAACAGTCATTGTGCAAGGCAAATCGTTTCCTTAAGCCCTCTAAGTACAAGAGGATCAGAATCCTATCACAATCACAGCAAAGCTGTGATTTGTAAATATCTTATATGTAAATCTTACGGCCAGGTTCAATACTAAAAAAGAATTTAATCATGGTATGTTGTCCAGAATTGGTAGTTTCAAGCAGTCTGACATCTCATCACAGAGGACCTCACATAATAAAAGTTTTGCTCAAGTTTCCCACATATATTTAAACCTCATGTATTAATACATGTAAATCTCTTAGCTACAACCAATCAACACTACCACCAAGTATGTAGTAACATTCAACATGAAAAATACTTACATAGAGAAAGAACATTGTTCAGTCTTCCATTTGCTGCTTCATATCTTATTTCTGCTACAGAGAGTCCAACACTTTCAAACAGGCAGTCATTTTTCTAGAGATAAAGCAATCAGTCATTGGAAGTACACACAAAGAAGACCTTCTGATACTTTGTATTTTTAAACGCTTCCTTCCCAAAGAACATTGGCATTCTTGTATTGATAGCTGTTGAGAACATAGAAGGTGCTCTACAGAAGTAGACATGGCTAGCCAGAGAAGTTGCTACTGATCCAAAATTATGCAGCTTTTGTATTGAAATCAAATCGCAAGAGACAAAGTTACCAAAGGCAGAAAGAGTGGGACAGTTAAACTCAGTCTGCAATTCTGAATTCTTTCGCAAGTAAAAAAAAAAACTGCACCAGAAACAACTGTAATACTTCTAATCCCCAATAAAAAAGGGACATCATTCATTTATTTAGTTTTCCACTTCAGGAAACAAGGCTAGTAAGTCTTGAGCAAAATATTTTGGTTAGCTCTGAAAAGGAGAAAGAAACGAAGCCAGAGAAAGACATGGTAAACAAACCATCAGTGCAACAAGTGTTTCAAAAGTAATCTAAATATTCTGAACAGGCTTCATCATACCAAGTTCATGTTTAGAGCACTACTGGGATCTAAAGCCTTCACAAAGAACACAAAAAAACAAGCCATGCAATAGTCATTTTTATGAATTGTAAATGTAAACTCACCTTCAGCTGGGTACGGGCAGTTTCACTAGTAGCAAAATTTTTAAAAACATAGTCTGTGTATGTTTCTGTATCAAGTTCCACCCCCAACTCGTGCATCACTTTGAGGACCTCAAAGATACCTATTCAAGGCAAAATTGGCAATGCTAAGCATTTCAGAAAAATGAAAACTTGATACTCAACATTTAAAAATAAATGTTGCTTTTCAAAAAAAGGACTTGTCTCCTCAATTTCCCTCCTTGAAATTGCCATGCAAATTCCTGCATTTTTATTTTAGGTGTAAATAAAGTTCTTAGTTGTGAAACTTAAAAAGATTTTACTTGCTGTACTATCAAAACCATGAAATTCTTGGCTAGTTTGGAAGTTGCTAGTATACAAAGTTATTTTCTAACACAGTAACTATATGACAGTTACTTTTAGTCATGTTTGCAAAACATCTTTTAGAGCTATATATCAAAACGTCCATATTATTGTGCATAAAAAAAAAATCTGAAAATTTGGTGTAAAGTATATAATCAAATTCAAGATACAAATGCATTCTTCAATACATAATACATTCTTACTTAGCTTTATTCCCAGTATCCAACCCTGGTTAGCAAGGCAAGCTTTCAAGATTTGTCTCTAGATTTGTTTAAAACAAATAACATTTTTGTAAGCAAATAGGTTGATTTGACTCTATCAACACATCAGCTTCAAACTGGAAATTCAGAGAAAGGCTGGAGTCTCCCAAGCCCCAGTGAGGCTACATCATAACTTTTACAGGGTTCAGATCAATTCACACAACTACTGTATATTACTACTGTAGATACGCATTTGAAGACAACAGATACCAAATCTTAATAATTCAGCAATTCGAGTGTAGAGTTTTAGAGTATACGTCATGCTTTTTAATTGCTCACACTCTTCTTATTTGCAGAAACTTCTTACAGTAACCCTAGCCAGCAAACTCTGAACCCCTGTCAAAACCAATACAGGTATTATCATTTTTTGCTGGTCTGAAAATGATTTGTCAGTTGCTGCAGGACACCAGTACCAAACAGCATATGTTTTTTTCAACTTGCATTTCATACTTATTACTTTAAAAATGTAAAGTTTCCCAAAGTCCCTGTCTCTGCCCTGGAGTGCCACCTATGGAAAAGTGACACTTCCATGAATATTTTATGCAGTGCACTATGGTGCAAATAATCAAATGTGAATTCCCTTTGAGCACTTGAAAATACATGCAGGCAAGTCACACTAGATTAAAGTCGCATCATCTGTTCGAGTTTGCCTTAAACAAAACTCTGATTTTGGCCCAGAATCTGCAAAAATATGAATAAAGAATTAATTACAGTAAGTCTTTCTTGATACCTTTCAAATTTTGACAGCTAGTTTCTATTTCATGTTTTCAACTTCCCAGAAAATACATTAAGTCCTCTTATGCTGAAACCTTTTCAAACATAACTGTATCTGTATCACTAGAAAGTAGTTTGAAGACCAAGAACTAGATAATGTAGTGAATAAGGTGTGGTGAACTCAGGAGATTTGAGTTCAAATTTGTATCTAGAACAGAGTAGAAAAATAGGCTTATTAAGCATCCCCATTCCCTAGTAGACATTTGTCAGAAATGTCTACTAGGGCACAGTTCCCAAGTAGGAAAGGGCACGTATGAAGATTAGAACACCAGCACAACAGTGAGATGCAGAATAAGGAGGAATACCAGTAACAATACTGCACATAGACAAATTAATTGCAAACTTAAAAAAAATGCTGCCACAGAGTTCCTCATTTCTAAGATGGCTGATGTACAACTTTTTGGGGGAATAGAAGATTAATGAAAACCAACACAGAATCCTACAATTTTGCATACATTTTCTACCTCATCGAGTGAACTACTTCATTATCACATAAATATCTTCCACAATACAAAGCAGTGAAACGCTCCCACTGCAATCAAAATACTATAAAATTGTCAAATACGTGCATGAAATAGGACTTGAGCATTCTGTGTGCGGACTTTTAGGAATTCTTTGCTCCTCCTATTGGAAAACACACTAACCTCTTCTCTCTCCCCAAACCAAAGAAAAGACTAAAGAGAGAGACAAAAGCGCAGTCACATTTATCTAGAACACTAGTCTCCCAAACTTTTTTGAGAGCACACCCCCAATACATGTATATTTATTTAGCCATTATACACATGTACTACTGTACTGATATATTATGCACATTATATAACATACACAAAAATACAAAGTAAAAAAGGATGAAATATTTATTTATTTATTAACAGCCCACTCACACCCCAATGGATTGCCCTGCACATCCCACTTTGGAGACCACTGATCCAGAAGACTGGGTATGACTAAAACCCACAGTAAAGTCTTCCAGCCATCTCCCTGCTTGATCAGTAACAGGTTTTTGAGATCTTGGGCTGAGATACGTAAGGACCACAGGAGCTGAGTATTTAAAAACAAATAACTGAGTGAGTGGAAAGAGGACAGAAACAGGCAATAAAACACAGCCAAACTTCTGTTCTCCTTTTTGTCAATACTGGAAACAGCACTCAAACACCCCAACAGAACAGATTCTAGCCTCGAATCAGTATATCCAAGAACAAATACCAGAGATTAATTACAAGATCGTCATAATATTTCTGTGGTAGAGCAGAGCAACTTGCTGCTTTTCAAGAAGTGAAAAGTGAGACTTGCATTTCAGTCCACCTTTCATTTCCTAAGTTTCTCACAATAAGTCGTGCCTTCTTCCTAAAGCAGTCCCATCAGAACAGGGGGGATTTCTAAGGCAGTTACGTACAGTTCTACATGTGCAAGGGCAGTAAAATTGGGCTTTAAGCAGTTTTCTAAGAAAAAAACCCAAAACCTCCAGTTTGAAAAGTGAGGTCACATTCAGGAAAACGACATAATATTTAACATATTTTTGCTTGTGCTGTTAATTTCAGATGCACTCAGTTCTTTGCCAGAAAAGTCTGTCTACAAAACAGTATTTCAAGCAGTTACTTTGTGAAATCACCATCCTTATTCCTCTCTGGACTCAGACTCTTATTTCCCAAAGTAAAAATTGAATTATCGTTCACTAACCACGCTTTGTGTATATAACAACAGTTTAGTAGAAAATCAAAGTGAGATACACAACTGACTTTTGAAAACTGTCTTTAAAAATAACATGATTATACAAAGATGAAGGGGAGCTATAAAATACTCAGTCACAAGTGTAAGTCAAACATTTCTGCTTATTTACACTAGGCCCTCCTGTTTTTAGTGTTTAATCTGATACAAGATGAATCTCAGTGCCAGTAATAGTTTCAGACACACCGCATATCGATCTTTTAAGCCCTCCAAGCACTTTCCATTCCTAAAAGCATAACAGCATTTACTTAAATAAATACTAGGGAAATAATTAATTATCAACTTAGAGAACAGATGCACATAAAAGCAAGAATGCCCCATCTGAAATTATTTGCCTGTGTAAAATGACTGAAAAGAGCTGTTTGCTATTTCAGAGTGGTTAAGTTCTCTACAGCATATTTAAAAGTGACCTTGCTTAGTTTCATTCCTCTTAGCCACCACTTCACTGCTACTTTTTTTTCAAACTCAATTCCATAATACAGAAGTTAAGGAATTTCCTTCGATATCCAGTGTCAGCTTTTGTTATAATAAACATTAAACAAACATATAATTAAACATTGCTGCTAGTTATGTAATTGTTTGGGTCACATTATACATACTTATTCAGACATTTGTACCCTGCAGTTCTAGATAGGTTGTTGCTTATATTCTGTGTTCTTTAATGATTATTTAGTCCACTGTCTACATCCTACCAGATTTTTAATAGTTTTTCCTCAAAGTTCTTTTCCATTTCCAGCCTCACCTATACTGAGATGCAAAGTTACATGCATTAGGCCGGTCATTACTACTTTGCAGAGAAAGGAATTACCACCTCATTTTTGGTATGAGATGCGATACAGTGTCTATCTACGCTTTTGTTCACACAGCTGTTATTTTTTGCTGCTAGAAAGCACCATTCTGTTCATTTACTATCTGCTGTCATGTTTAGGTTCTCACTGCAGCACTATTCTTTGCTCTATTTTTTCTATGATACAATTTCCGGGTGGGTGGGGTCCCCCCCCCCCTTACTTTCTTTCAAGCATATTGGTTGTATTTTTAGATAGTGGATCTCATTTACTCATTTTTATTATTATTAAATTTTGAAAAATGAACATAAGCTTACACATGGGAAAGAACAAGACAACTTGTTTCACTGCAGCAAGAATAATTCCACTGATTCTTCACTGCAGAAGACATTGCTTAGGCAATTTCCGGGTGGGGGGGGGCCCCCCCCCCCTTACTTTCTTTCAAGCATATTGGTTGTATTTTTAGATAGTGGATCTCATTTACTCATTTTTATTATTATTAAATTTTGAAAAATGAACATAAGCTTACACATGGGAAAGAACAAGACAACTTGTTTCACTGCAGCAAGAATAATTCCACTGATTCTTCACTGCAGAAGACATTGCTTAGGTATCACCTTCTGTATTTTAAGAATTGCAAAATCACTGACTTTTATAGGTATGCACACAGGAGTAACATTCCCACTTGATAATTCAAACTCGGAGACTAAGTACCAGGTTACAAAAATGTGTTTGCAAATCCACAGTATTATCATACAGCCATACAGAAGTTTATGTATCAATGCCTTTGCAGATAGAAGAAAGGCTCTCTAGAAAATGGCAAAGAAAGCCACTATTGAGGGTTCCTTCATCAGTTTTCTTCTCAATTTGCTTACGTGACTTCCAGCAGCAACTACTAGCCAAAACAGTTGATTTCTACAGTAGGAGTCCAAAATAAGGCAACCTCTGATCTTGCCAAAGGCCAAAAAGAGATATGAAAACTTGTTTCTCTCGACGGTCAGATATTGCTTCAGTTTTGGGAGCTAAGTCTAAATCTAAAAGTACTTCTGGCGTCTCTTATAATTGTGTTAGCGAGGTGAAATTTTCCATGGAATAACAGAAAGCATGTTTTTTCAGTAGGCAGCACCCACATAGAGAAGTATGACATTGATTTAAATTTACTTATTTTTGGCAACATTGTACTTCAAGTAAGTCACAAAGGACCCAACTAAAACAACATTGCCAGACTTTTAAAATATCATAGAACTTTCAAGCATTTGAAAACCTGGGAGAAGATAAACTTGGGAAGTAGTCTAGCAGGAACAGAGCCTAAGGAGTTAATAAAAACTGAATATTGTTTTCAAAAAGGCTTTTCGAAAAAGACTTGAGACATTTTTATAGCCAGAAACAATTAGGGAATACTTGTTTCAGCATTTCTTCCAAACTGGAATGTGACTGTGTATTTAAGATAAAATTGCGATATGAAGAGTCTGCTAAAAGCACTTTTTTTTTGTTTGTGCATTTTGTTTGTCACCCAGTGTCACACTAACAACTCTGCATCTCATTCTAAAGCACATTATACTGTGAGATAAGATGAAAAAGACAGTTTTTTGTTTCCCCAAGGGGGAAGTACTTCTGTTAAAAGCATCTTTTTACAATACCATTCTTTCTGAATTACCAATAACGCAAACCAAAGAATTAGATACTGTACTCTAAAATTTAATATTTGTTCAATTCTTATTCATATCCTGTAGACATCCCCATGTGTAACAGGGGAAAGTATGCTAAATGCTTAAACCTACTTAAGAATCCCAAAAATTGAGCATTTCTGTCCTTCAATCAGTATGCTGTCAGGTCAGGCTCGCACATTCAGCAATGTAAGCTCTCCTGCAGTTTTTATTATTGTAACGAAACTCACATCTGGCTTTAGCAGGTAGATAATAAGAAGTGGGCTTGAAAAAAGGATTGGGTTTGCAGTCCAAGAGAGCTATTATAACATAACCTGATTTTTAAATTCTTCTCTCAGATTTCAGTTTCTTCAAGAGTAAACTCTGTAAAAGGTAATCAGCAGCAAAAAGAACCAGTGGAAGGCAGAAAGAATGTGAAGAGTTAAAAAGATAATTAAACACTCTCTCACATCTTTCTCTGCAAAGGTAGACTTTAAATTTGTAGAACTGTACCATGATTAAGAAAGGAGGTTTTAAAAAAAGTCTTTCTGAAGGCAAAATTGTTTGCAACAAAGACAGACATGCAGCAAGGTCTTAGTTTACTTTGAAGAGTCGGCTGAATCTCATAGCAATGTTTTAATAAAGATTTGTGCGCTAGGTTTGCAATGAAGCTAGAGGAGCATTTATCAGATAACTAACCTTTAAGATTCTTCTCTTTCTGGAACCCAACTAGCAGTGGCCAGGAATAGTGAGGTCTGAGTGGCAAGCCCTCCTCTTTCATCATCTTCATCACATCAATGGCCAACGCTGAAAACATTTAGAAGATAATTAAACAGTGACCAAGTATTTTAAATAAGCATATGTAAAATAACTAAATAAGCAGAGTACCTGGTTTGTTGGCCTCCAAAGCGCAACGCAAAATAAATGGTAACGGTGCTGAGTGCATTTTTGCTTCTTTTAACTCACTACAAAATTGCTTCAGCTTGTTCACGGGCTGCGAAGAATTTCAAAAATTAATTTAATATATTTGTCCATTTCTCAAAATTCTTAAGAATGTCAGATTCTTCTAATATTTAGGAAATGGATATTATGCATGCCAAACACGATTCCTTTGTGAATTTCAATTTACTTTGCAAATTGATATGAAATATTAAAATCCTTCTTTTATTCTTTAAGAACCGTGCAAAAAATCTACTATTCTCCACCTTCACGGTTGCATTAAACTATATAAATATACTGTTATTAGTATATTAAGAAAAAAGTATTACTATTCTGCATACCATATCTCTATTTACACAATGTTGCAAGAAGAAGCTACCCTGGTCCGTATTATCACGTGATAAATGATTAAAAGACTTCAAAATATGGAAACTTATATCTTCGAAGCCATGAGTTACCAGAGTCAAACACAGGTTCATTGCATCTAGCAATTGAAAAACAGAGAATGACAAAATTAAAAAAGTGCATATAACTATTTTCTCATTAAACTACTAAAATTAGTGAAAGCTAGGAAAGTAAATGTTTTACAAGTATCATTAGCATACTTTTAAACATGATTAACCAATCAAATTTGAGACTACCTTTTTCAGAATTTATATTTACCAATGAAATTCACTTTTCCCATTAGAAGACCATGCCAAAAATTACAGAAGCAGCACCACTGCAGCATGACAGAAGGATACTAAGAGGAACACATTTCTAAACACATCAAAAAAGAAAAAAATGGATGAAGTATAATTAACAGTTATCAATCAGATTACGCACACTGGGATCCAAAAGTGACTTTAACTGTAGTTAAAGAAAACTATATTCAGTGTTTAGTTTCCCTTTTTATGATATTCAGAAAGAGTTGTCACAACAGGAATTACAACAGTGTTGTTTGAAGAAAGGACTCCACGCTTACTGCTTTCCTATAAAATCCTAATGAATTTTAGAAGTTTAAAAAATTGATAGATTAATTTTTGTATGTAAATTATTAAAATTGGTTTATATTTAAATTTTATAAAATGTGATCTAAAGCAGTACAAATGAATCCACAAACTAATGGCAAAAATATTATTTTCCCTAAGTATTCAAGAGACAAAGTATAAAATTACCGATTTTTGCTAACATTATTGGGGGGGGCGGGGGAGAAAAGAAAATGCTTTTCCTCTCCACCATGAGTAGCAAAACACTGCTGTAGTAACCAAGGACATACCTGGAATTAATTCCCTTTCAAATCTTATGCGTTCTTTAATATCTTCGATGTACTGAGGATATCCAGCCTTGGCAAGGCTAAAAATCACCTGCATCAAAATCCTATCCATAAGGTACCCTTCAGTCTTCTCAACCTCTTCTAGAGTCTGTAAACCAGAACAAATTTAACTTTCATAAACTCCAAAGTGACTCAAAACAGAATACATTAAAATTAAATAAATAATAATTAAAAAAAAAAAAAAATCACAAAAAGCTGGGGTTTTTTCCTTTTTTAAAACCATGGGTTTAGATACATGGAATATGGTAGAGAGAATACCTAAGATCCATAGAGAGGGCCTCAAACACCCTTACACCGTAAAAAGAAAAAGGGACAGATAAAAGGGATATAATAGATAGTTCCTCTCTAACATCTAATAATATTTGAAAACATCAGAGGTATTCCCATTGAGAGATGACTTTCAAAAGAAATTACTTTGAAAAGGGGAGAATGATTAATCAAACTTTTTGATAGTGTTTGGAAGAAGGTTGGTTGATGAAGATTTGTTTAATTTGTAAGTCACAGAACAATATTGTTTCCCACATCCTCTTCCTTGATTTGGTCTTCTCCATCTGATACTACTTATTAAACTCAAACCAATTTTCTTTTCTCATTCCTTTCCGAATATTTCTTTGATTTAAAAAAAAGTAAGAGAGAATACTTGAAAAAAATCAGCTACACAAAGGGCTCTAAGGCAGCATTATCTTATCCACACTTCATGAATACCTAAGTTGTTGGCATGAACTCTCAAGAAAAAATCAGTTTTTCTGGAAAGATTCTTTGGCTCCAATGGGAACCAAAGAATGGCTCACTAGGAGCAGAAAAATCAAGGTTTGCTTTTTATTTATTTTTAGAAATAAATATATAAATATCTCACATGCATTATTTGTCTCCTTAAAAAAAAAAAGAATTATTAAATCACTCACTAGCAAACATTATCTTCTCAGAGTGAAAGGCAACTATCAAAAGACAAGTATTTTTCATAAAGTATGAAACTGCTTTCAGTTAACCAGCTATTCAGATGCAAAAAAAAAGAAAAAAAAATTGTTTAATTGCTGCAGACTAGGAGGAAACAAGTTATAAAATTCAGTATTATTCCTCCTGCATGGATAGTAAGCATTCCAAAGTTAAATCAAACAAAAGATCAAACACGTTGTATTTAAACTCAGACTTGCAATACCTTTTTGATGCTACCAGCATCACCCTTTTCAGCATACACATTCAGCAGTGATAAATAGGTGTCTGGACCTGGTTCAACACCAGCCATCCTCATCACTGAAAGGATATTTTCTGCACTCTTCATATCTCTAAAGGAATTCAAAAGAAAGACCCCTCAGTAGACTTAATTGTAATAATGTTTCTCGTGACTTCCACATTTCCTCATTAATTAGAATTGGAAACAAAGACTGCAACAAGCATAGCAGAAGTTATTTTAAGTAAGTAAATCCTGAAAAGTGGAAGTGTAAATCTTTTAATTATTGTATTACTTAAAATACTCTTTCAACTTTAACAGTTGAAAAAGTTCAAAACTAAGCACAGCAAATTTCTTTTTCAAACAGTACAAAAGTACAGTAATTTATCTTGAAATTCAAGATTTTCAGACACAAAAAAAATCTAGTTCTTTTGTTAAATAGCCCTGTTTTGCTTCAAAAATGTATAAAAAGACAGTCTTCTATACATTATTATTCAAACCATCATACTATTCTGCAGCATGTAATTTTTCTATACAGTATCACTTTATATTGTACAAAGCTAGAAGAAAACAAAAGAAAAGGTGTATTAAACTTTACCCTGATCTCGCATGACCTTTCACAAGGCTACTGAAAACTGCCTCAGTGATTGGGAGATCTTTGTTCTTCATAAATCCAAGAATCTTACTGCAAAATACAAGACAGTGAATGATTAAATTTTTTTTTCCTTTGAAAAGACATACCGAGCTATTGCTGCTCTGCTGGAGAAGTACTGTATCATCAAACAAAACCAAATCCTGATCTCACTGAGCAATTACATTTGGGGATGCCGCATAATATGCTCATAATTTGGTCATTTTCATTTTTTCAGATGAATTGTATTTGTTACTGAAATACGCAGACACAAGGGCGGGGCTGGGCTTTTTTATTTTTATCTTCCTTTTTCTTACTACTTATGCCCAGCAATCACACTGTTGCAACTTAACCTTGCTAAAATTAAAATGTTAGACAGATATCCAGCAAGCCCTGCGTAACAACAACAAAAACCAGAATTACTACTATTTGCGCCTTAGCCCACTTTGTTCTCAAATGCCTTTCCCAGTAGCCATTTTCTTACATAGGCACTAAGCCTTGATAACCTCACACTTTTTCACGCTGGCTCTAGAAATGACAAAACAAGTTACTTTCTGAGCAACTTGAATATAATTTGATTTGAACACACTGGTCTGTCACTTATTTTTATTTTGCTTAAGTCTCTAAGAAACTGCTCTGCAGTGTTTGGTTAAAATTTACTTAAACCCCCTCTTTGCTTTGCTCAATTTAGAAGAATTACACTGAAATTAACTTTAACTTTAATGGTAGGGAATATGAGAAACAGATTTTGTGGAAATCACTTTAAACATAAATGCAAAAGAATACCTCGCTCCTTCAATGTCACCCTCATTGCAGTAAGCAGCAATCAACCTTTGATATGTAACCTACAGAAAACAAAAAGGGGAAGTTAATGATTTCCATCCAATAAATGGATACTACTATTAAGAATGAAAACACCACAAAAAGGTACCTACTCGATTGGGCTGCGCATTAGCTTCCTCCATTCTGGCCAAGAATTCCATCGGAGAAAATTTGTGCTCGTTCTGAAGGTAGACTTTAAGTAAAGCATTATAATGGCTCGTATCATACACAGCACCTAAGGAAATATTTCAACCACAGTCAGTGAACGTTGATTCTCTAAATTCAACATGATTTTATAGCTTTCTCAGGTAATTAATTCCATATCAATTTCATTCTGTATGAACTTCATGTATAACCAGACAACTTAATTTTATCCACCTTTGAAATATCAGACATCTATTTATCAGCACACGTTTATAAAAGGCTAAAACATAACAAGAGCACAGTTAACATCAATGCTCATGTGCATGCTATTCCACAGTCTCTACAGCTGTATTTATTTTACAGATTCAGCAATATTGCTATCAAGAAGCAGTTCACCTATGTAAGGCCTACTTATAAATGACTCACTTAAAATAAAAAAATCATCTGATAAAATAGCTGGTAGCACTAGGAATACTCAGCCCACCAGATATCAAGGTAACATCTAACAGAAAAGTAAAATACATTCTTACAATAATCAAAACCAAGCAAAAGTCCAATTTAAGCATCTTACAAAAAATAGAATCTTTAGATTTATTATTAACACCCCTAGATGTCAGTATAACTCCCAGAATAGGAAATAGGTCTCTCACCTGAATAATAAAACCTAGAGTTTATTTGGTAATGAGTATTTGCTGTTATAACCTAACATTTAAACACTAATAAAATACATTCAGTCTTCTATTACAAAGAAAGTAACCAAAGCACATAGCTGTTCTTGCAAGAGGGACTAACAAAACCAACCTACCCAGTTCTTTCATCTTGTCCCATATCATATGGGCTAGTTCTGTTCTTTCAGGTGACAATACCTCTGGTAAAAGAGCACCACAGCTTCGCAACAAAAGCAAGGTCTGGTTACTCCCTGGACACCCTGCAAGTGGAACACAACCACAAATTTCTTTATAAATAATCATGCATTTAATATTAGAAAAAAGATTCGAGACTGACCAACTGAAGTATTTAAGCATTTTGCATAGAATAAAATCTTCACCAAAATTGTAAGATTTTTCTGAAGAGGATACCCAAATTATTAAGCAATGACACTATTATGCGCTACCATGAAAAAGATTCACGATAAAACATGCCATTTAGTACAATAATGAGCTCAGCTGAAATTTTAAAAATTACAACACAAAATACTAAACTCAGATGATCTAGTACTTTAAATTTCCTAATCCAAGATCCATAGATCATTTCATCCTAACAGGGCCATAACTTTCTGGTAAATTTCTAAAATTGCAAAATACTTCATACCAATTCCATACTATTCCAAAACATTCAGAGTAATGTTTTGGAATAGTTCTCAAAGTATTCAGAGACATTCCACATTTAAATTTCCATTTCCACTTCTGCCCATGGCTCAATATAAAATAAATGACATAATTTACATCTAGAGAATAGTGAAGGAAACTGTAAGGATGTCTACCATCTCTGACTTCTGTACTAGCCCCAGAATGTTGAAAAAGTAACTATGAACTCATCTTTCTTGGACTTCACTACTACCCCTGAGGCAAAGTAAGGCAGAGCTACAGAATCTGTCACAGATTACCCAATAAGCTGGAGACATAAAATTTTTTTCAGTAACATCTTTATATGCAAACCCAGCAATTTCTAATAAAAAGAAGAGTTTCTTTAGAAAGCAGCATACTGTAAAGAAAAAAAAAAAAGGCAAAAAAATGCTGTCTATTCCTTTCCTATCACAGAGAAAGGTATACTTCAGAAGTAATTTCATCTAACAAGGAGCAAGATAAATGTTCACATGCAACATAAATGATGAAAAAAATTCTGTAAGGTTTTCTATCTCAGAGACATACATGCAAACTTGAAAGATTCAGACTTCCAAAATGACTTGAAGTCTAAAGCATCACTAATGCTTTGTAAGTTCCTTCCAAATCATCATGCCAACACTCCAAAGTTGTGTACAGCCCAGCATAGAGGCAGGAGCTGTTGCCAGTAAAAATAATCTCCAGCTGCTGCTGATCACTGTAAGTGTAATTTTTAACTATACAGAGCTGTAGAAACAGCTATACAGCTATAAAATAATGGCAAAATAAAGTAAAAAAACCCTCAACAGCAGAAAGCTATATACCGTCTAGAACTAGATCTTCAGGTACTGAAAAGGACCAGCATATCTAGGATACCACATAACTATTGTAAACTATGTTTCAAGAGCGCAATCTACAGTAGAGAAGTTATTTATACAGAGTAAACTCATCTGGGAAGAAACACAGGCAGTAGTGGGAAAAAAATAAGCAATAATGAGAAAAGAAGAGAAATAAGTTAAAACATTGAGAGGGGGCAGGTACAAATTGCAAATGGGGATTTGAACTTCTGAAGACATAATGGAGTGGTGAGGTAAGTCATACTTGACTAACTTTTAAATCCCTGCATACAATTAGTTCATGCAATAAAAACACCCAACACATCTCCAGTTTCACAATGCCAGTGTTATACTAGTGACTGAGTACTTTGAAAGGCAAAAGAAAGAGGAAAAGGTTTGGCAGTATGAGTATGGAAAGATGCAGGACATGATCTACAGCAAGCACCTTCTTTGGGCATTTTTCGTGTTGTAATTAGAAATGGAGGAACAATACGAAACACAGGCAAATCTTTTTAAGAAATCAATAATAACTAACCTCCCATGCTTCTGCTAAATTAGGTTTCAACATGATTAATAAAAAGGACTGAATTTTTCATATGGAAATATTTGTCATTTATTTTAATAGCATCCTAGTTAAATCTCTTGTGAAGTTCTATGCTTTTTTTTTTAATACTTACACAGAAGGAAACCACTATAGGCAATTAATCTTTTTGTTAATATGACTTCCTAAAAACTGTGTAACTAATCAAAGATCATGAAGAACTGTGATTTGCAGGTAAGTTTAAAGACATAGAATTCTTGCCAAGCCACACTCGCAAATTATAAGTTTATACCTAAAAAAGACAAAGCAGTCAGAATCAGAAAGGATATCACAAGCAAAAAGAAAAAACTAAGAAGTTCAACAGAAAGAGAGCACGAATTGAAGAATCAGCTTTAAAACAGTGAACTACAAAACTTTTAAACTCACAATTCCATGTATAAAAGCCATTAACAGTCCAGAGCAATACATAGCAAAGTTTAACACTAAAACAAAACAATACATGCTGTCATTGATAAATATTGGCAGTAATACTTAGTGAGTATATTTAGCAAGTATCTCCATTGACTCATCCTAACTGGTACCAAACCTCATCAACTGTGGTACCTGGTTTGCAAAATATTAATATAGTCTGGCTATTTTTAGCCAAAGGGGTATTGAATCTGTCAGAATGAATAATGCCTCAGCTGTTTATTTTTGTTTTATTGAAAAAAAATAAAGCTTTCTTGTCCTGAACAACCACAGCTACCTGGGAATGCGAAAACTTGGAGATCACCTCCACATTTCCCTGTATAGTTCCATTTTAAAACAAATAACCTCTCTCTTAAGGACGGCATGGTTTATTACAGACATTTTAAAAATATACTGTTCAGAGTGCACAATACAATTATATGAGGAAGGTGTAACACTACCAGACTAAAAATGCACAATAAGCAGGGCTATATAAGATTTCTTGAAAGTACACTGAATTTTTACAAGACTTACAAATTCCCAAAGACAAAAAAAACTGGAAAAGTAAACACATGCATTCAAAGCAAAATAACATCTCTAAAGCATTTAAAGTCTGTTCATCAACATATGCAGCAGATTAAACAACACTGAAAGACAAAATATAAATCAGAACACTTTCAATTAATTTCCTTGGTTTGATGAATTGTTACACTGCAGCTTTAAATTTAGCTTTTATTTTGTTTTAATTGGAAGCAACTTACCTGTTTTGCATATTTCATGGAAGATTTTTAGTAGAAGGGCTTTAGGGATGCGGCCAGTTTTTCTGACAGAGTTATCCAGTTTATTAATGCCCAGGTCAAACTGCCACATCCGTCTGGTTTGAATTTCTGAAATTGGTTCTTCTTTAACACTTCCCTCCTCTTGAGGTGCAACTGTAAGGAACCTTATTTGGTACATGATGTTTCTGCTTAAATAAAAACAAACAAAAACAGAGATTACACTTCTGTGAGTCGTTTTGCAACTACACTAGTCACACAATGTCAAAAAGATAATGCACTTCTTGATGATGAAGTTTCTCAAAAACATTCCATATTGATATAAACAAACACAGGTGATTCATTCCAGTGTCTTTCTTCTTAAAAAGACATAGTCATGTATATTTTCTCACAGTGACAACTGTTTCTCTGAGATCTTCAGTTGGATTCACCTCTTAAGTTAAACGGTTCAAATACTATTCCCACAAAACAAAAAATTTTGAAGTCATCCAAGTGCTATAGAAGTCTGTTGTCCCATTATGGCTTCTCACAAAAGCTCTCACATGCTTTTGAAAAATCACTCTAAGAACAGTCACAGACGTCTCTTTCAGAACACAGCAAATCAAGGCAGCAAATCATACCTTTCTTTTCAATTAAAATACACAAAAACGAGTGCAGAGGCCAGTGTTTTAGACAACAATGGCTTAAAGAACAACTGGATCATTCCCCATTCTGTAGCATTTACATTAACGAGCATGAAGTGGCCATCCTGTGATGTAAACCAAATACCAACACTGCATTTGTTTAAATATTTATTTTCTCAAAATAAAGTATGACAACAAAAAACATAATGAGAAAGTGTTCTTATTTCTAGCAAAACAATAAAGGCTCATAAATTCTTTTCTTTTTTTTTTAAAAAAAAAAGAACAACTTGATGTACATAAGAATAAGAAAATAGTATTTGTGCCATAGCAGAATTGTGAACAGCCTATGCAGGTAAAAATATCATTACACACAAACATTTCTGGAAGTTTGTTCTCCATTATCCTTACAACTGCATAAAATAAACCAGACTATCCTCCTCCAGAATCCTATACAAGAGAAGTAATACATGCTGGATGGCAGAAAGAAGATTCAGCAACTTCTGAAATTACCCTCCCTCATCTCTAGCTCTCTAGACAGCTCTTCAGCTAAAAAAAAAACTAGTTGTTGTTCTCCCTGCTGTTACAGATGTTCCAGGAGTCCTATGCAGTAATGGCTGCACATTTTTGAAAAGGCAGCCTAAAAGTGAGTAGTACTGGCATTCTCTACAAACCAATTTCCCACACCTGGAGCTTTTTCACTGATGTATCTGCTGGTTGGTTTCTCACCAACCAGTGCTAGTTTAAGGCCCTAGGAGAGGAAGTCCAATGGAGGAGAAAAAGCTTGCTGGCAACTCAGTGTTTCAGCAGCATTGGCAGCAAGCTGCTAAACGGCAGAAAAATCATCAGGGGGGTGCATATCAGTGTGGTGGAAAAACCAGACTGGTGGTTTACCATCTGGTCGCCTCTTGTGAGTAGGAAGTAGCCCAAGGACCACCTTTTTCTTTGCTGTTCGAAATCCTGATTTGATAACTGAGCAGGCTGTAAGTTCTAGGAGTAAAATTCTTTAAATAAAACCAGCCCGAAGCAGAATCTCTTTCCTAATGGAGCTGTGAAAACAGTTTAGCAGATGTTTGATCTTTGAAGGCATTAAATAAAAAATCCTTTAGTAATGAGGAACATCACTACCACTTGGCATTATCTTTTTCAAGCTGGCAAATTTTACACTGCCCAATCTCCTCGAGTTTCCTCCTGAAGAATTTTCCAGAGGCCAGCAAATTAGCTGCATTTTATTTGACTAGGGAAAGGATAAGGAAGAAAGAATCGGAGAAGGGAAAAAAAGACTGCCAAAAAAGAAGAGATCCCCTTCCTTCAGTCTCAGTTCTACCTCCTTCTAGATGCAAGTTCCCACTGATTCCTTTGGGCTAGCTCTCATTTTATTCAGATCCCTCTGTGAGCTTATTTAACTCACTAACCTGGCACAATACCAATTCAGCCACTTCTACCAAAAAAAACCCCCCACAATTACTGTTCCATCAGGTTAGAGTGGCAACAGCTCAGGATGTCCAAAAAACACCAGAATGAACCAGGAAAAAGAAATGGAGTAGGAATAGGTGGCCAAAATCAGAGGAACTAGGAAGAAAAAGAAGAAACTGAAACACCACTTTTGGTGGTAAGCAGCTCGTCAGATAAACGCTATCAAACTTTTTTTTTTGTTACTAGTAATGCCATCTCTCACTAGAAGTATTTCCAAGGGTGTCATTTTCCCTGATTCTTTCCTTCCTTCCTTTTCCTCTTCTCCTTCTACCTCATCATCTAACCAAAGACAGGGTACTTTCCCTAAAACAGAAATCATTAGACTAATTAGAGTTAAATCCAGTAGTACAAGGTAAGAATAACAGTAAGATACTAAATCTTAACTCCTCTTGGGTGTAACAACCAAATGAGAGGTCTACAACTTAGATAAACTCTTTAATAACACATAAATAGCAATACTCAACTATGAGCTAGCTACCGCATAGCTATAAGAATGAAACTGTAATGATTGCAAGTTCTTTATCCTTTTTTTCTTAAAGATATAGATAAAAAAAAGAAAATGGTATCATCCACTCATATACCCATTAAAAAAGCTACTTGAAAGCTTTTCAGAATACTTCAAATCAGGTTGGAAAAAATGCTTTGGAAGCAAGCAGCAACACAGGACTCTGTCTTTGTAACACAGAAAATGATACTTTGATTGCCATTAACAATCAAAGCACAAGTGGACGAAACTCCTGTGCTTCAGATTAAAATTGAAATGTCTTTTTTTATAAAAATCTGCTATTGTTTCATAGTATTTTGCAAATTATTGAATTATATCTTATGCCACATAGCACACTTGTAACCATAAACTAATTTCTATCTACAGTTCTTAAGTCCTGCACTTACAAAGCCACCTTTTTAAGATTCTCTACATGTCAAAAGTCACAAACATTTTAAAGCACTTACATAGCTCAATCAGATTAAGTATGAGGATAAAAACATATGTGCATGCTCAAAATATGCTGGTTAACAGCATAAGAGGATTCTAAAGTTTCATTTGTTACTAAACTCTCCCTGCTTAGTATTTAGCATGATGCTGTTTATAACATAAGTTTAGAATATTATATGTATCAATTCTACAGTTGCACACTGTAAAATATTATACTCTTATATGAAGCATTATTTTTATACACTAACTTAACCTTCTGAAAGATCAGCAGAATTGGGCATTTCTATTTACACACAGACACACACACACACACAGATATTATCAAATATGGTACTGGTGTTTCTGTTAATTTATACTGATTAAAGACATTTTAAGGAATGGCAACATGGGAGTCAGTTTCAGTTTTGAACAGACAGGGGAAAACAGTATGAGAGTATAGAACAACCTGAGGAACTCAAACTTCCACTGGCATCCACCTAAATTACCATTATCAATCTGAAATATAACATCTAGCCTAAGACTTGGGTATACCTTAATATCTGTAGGCTTTCAGCATTTGAATAAATTACACTTTTAGCATTATTTAAGGCACTGTGTAATGCTAAGCCAATCCCATAGTAAGAATTTGTTAAAAATAACTGTGACTTCAAAAGCTGGATGAAGCTACAGGCATCTAGTGTCTTGAATTTGGTTCTACAAATGAATGTAGAATGAATGCCAAATGAATTTTGGCACTACAAATCAACTTAAAACACAAGACTTAAGAGAAAATGGGAGGGTGGGGGGGAAGCTAAGAGCTCACTATTCTAAAAGATTAAAGATTGAGCAGACCAGAAAGACAGCTTCCAAAAAAATGCAAACTTAATGAATTAAGGGACACAGTATCAGGTTTGATTTCAGGCAACCAAGTGAAGGACAGAAGAATGCAGTAGACGACATACTTATTGAACATTGATACTAATGGCCCAACCTCCCCATGAAACAGAAAAAGAAGATGACAAAATGAAGCAGTTATCCATGCATCAGGAATCTTCAGCAACCTTGTGTGATCCTTCTTTAATTTTTAGAAGTTGAGAAAGAACACACAATTAAGGGGAATTTAAAAAAAGCAAGGATAAAAATCAAGGCAGCCGTGTTAACCATTTCAGTTAGGAAGTAACATAAAAAGACAGCAAGAAAGGCTAAGTATAAGGAGGATGATTTTAGAAAATACACATACCTCTTAAAATGGAAAAAACCTACAGATCATACACTGTTTAGCTTTCAAAAAATGTTAATTGCAACCATACTACGTAAATTTTAACCATTTTACCATGACTAAATTTTTAACAAGGAGATGGGGGTGTAGGTGAGAACAGGGAAGAATGAACTAAGTAATTTCTGGAAACATTAAGATACGTTATATTTAAGACACATTAATGGACCTTACTCAATCTCCAGTCCTTTGGAATTACCTTCAAAAATTCATGAAAGTTTTGGGAAAAACAGAAGCATAATCAATAAAAAATACGGACTGATGTACAGGCTTTTGGCACCTGACAAGCTCATAAGCAATCAACTTAAAACACAAGACTTAAGAGAAAATGGGGGGGTGGGGGGGAAGCTAAGAGCTCACTATTCTAAAAGATTAAAGATTGAGCAGACCAGAAAGACAGCTTCCAAAAAAATGCAAACTTAATGAATTAAGGGACACAGTATCAGGTTTGATTTCAGGCAACCAAGTGAAGGACAGAAGAATGCAGTAGACGACATACTTATTGAACATTGATACTAATGGCCCAACCTCCCCATGAAACAGAAAAAGAAGATGACAAAATGAAGCAGTTATCCATGCATCAGGAATCTTCAGCAACCTTGTGTGATCCTTCTTTAATTTTTAGAAGTTGAGAAAGAACACACAATTAAGGGGAATTTAAAAAAAGCAAGGATAAAAATCAAGGCAGCCGTGTTAACCATTTCAGTTAGGAAGTAACATAAAAAGACAGCAAGAAAGGCTAAGTATAAGGAGGATGATTTTAGAAAATACACATACCTCTTAAAATGGAAAAAAACTACAGATCATACACTGTTTAGCTTTCAAAAAATGTTAATTGCAACCATACTATGTAAATTTTAACCATTTTACCATGACTAAATTTTTAACAAGGAGATGGGGGTGTAGGTGAGAATAGGGAAGAATGAACTAAGATATTTCTGGAAACATTAAGATACGTTATATTTAAGACACATTAATGGACCTTACTCAATCTAGTCCTTTGGAATTACCTTCAAAAATTCATGAAAGTTTTGGGAAAAACAGAAGCTAATCAATAAAAAAATACGGACTGATGTACAGGCTTTTGGCACCTGACAAGCTCATAAGCAAAACAAGGAGATACAATGTACTTTTGATTAAAAAATATGGGTGCTGTAGTTGTTTTAAAAAAAACAAACCTAAAAAATATAAAATTAAAATGTGTTGATCAGGGTTTGTTGCAAAATTGGGAATATATTTTGTGGGATTCTAAATTAAGCTATCTCCTGACCCAACTGGGAAAAGACTGGTACGACCCATGTCCATTCAAAAACTTCATTAACAATTTGGATGACAGAAGTTAATAAACTTATAAAATTTGTAAATGACACCATAATGGTGGTAAACTCTTAGAAGGAGAGCCTCAGACTTCAGAGTCATCTTGATTACTTGATGTAATGGTCTGGAATCAACAAAAAGGAAATTCAACACAGACCAAAAAGTTGTACGTCTTGGACAAAAAACAAATGCAGAAACATAAGATGGTGTACAACTGGCTAGACAACAGTACAACTGAAAAAGTACTGAAAATGAGCCACTGCTAAACATGAAACATCACACAGCAAAAAAGAAAACTTCAACTCTTCAACTCCTGAGAAAAGCAACATAAAGTACAGAGAGAATTATTCTACTTGTCATGCTGTGTTTACTCACAAAAAAGCAAGCTTAAAAGACTCGAGACTCATCTATCCCATCCCATCTCACTCTCCAAGTAGAGAAGCAACTGTACCTAATCCATCAGGCATCACACTGGTAATATTAATTGTTGTAATATTAATTGTAATGAAATATTAGAACAGGATGCTTCAACAGTCAAACTTTCTCATTTGGAAGCTTATAAAGTAAGATGGGGGGGGGCGGAATCTACCACACGTGACCTTGGCATTTCTGATCCTGCCTCAGTGTTAGATTATATAGTCTTATGATGTAACCATATTTTTCCATATTTTCATTAACTTTGTTCAGAATTAAATGCTATGCTACACAGCAAAATGCATGATACTTCTCCAAGGGCTGCAATGAGTGCCAAGTATTTACTTTAATCAAATACCTTTAAACAGCATTTTAAGATTTTCCCCATGTGAAACATTATATTTGCAAGCACATGAAGCTGCACAATAAACTGCAGATGTTTGAATTAGCAATCTGATTCTTCCCCAACATGTGTAATTTCTCTTCACTATGCTTCAGAACTATGTTTCTTTGTACCTACCCAGAGAAGCTCAAAAGGATATATTAAGCCCTATAGAGTGATCTCTCTCCTACTCCCATGATCATGAAATTAGGAGTAGCCTTCCGATATTTGAGCCTTTACATAATTGTACCTTTACACCATTTTCAGCTTTGTCTCTACAATTGAGAGGGTTAAAATTGCAGACCTTGCCTACACAGGAAAGGTTAACCAATTATACATTTGTAATCCCAACACACAACCACCCGCCATTTAGCAGCAGCTTTTCACCTCCAATTTAGCTCACAACATTTGGAAAGTAGTTGAAGATAAACTCATAAAAAAAACTTATGCAGAGATGAAGTGTGCATGGGGAAATTTATACCAAGTCAACTAGTAAAATTCTTCTATGTTTGCAAGGGTTTAATGAGAATCCCAGTACCATGCTAATGTACTTAGATGTTTTCCATATTTCTAGAGCAGACTAAAGGCAGTGCCTTCAATTTCCTGAAAGAACACGTTACACACCAGCCTAAGTAAAAAATGTCCCAGCTTTCCCAAAACTCAAAAAGTAGGTGGTTCCAGTGCTCTCCCTGGCAGCAGCAGAAAGTTTACTTTCTGTAAAACCTGACCAATTCCAAACATTCAAAAAAAGAATTACAAAGCCACCATATGCATATTTTCCTCCCTTTATCAGAGCCACAATAAGGTAGTTGCTATGCTTTTTCTAAGAAAAGTACTGACTATTTTGTTCTTTCTAAACTAAATAGGCGAAAGGTGTACGAAATAGTTTTCAAAATACAAGCCATGCTCAAAGTAGAATAATGGTAAACTTGAAAGAGTTAAAATTCATTATTGTACATAAAAGCACTACAGACTTGACATTAGTTAAATTTACTAAATATAAGACTAAATATACCACCTGAGATCCCAGCGTGATTCACATGACTGCTAAACAGTATTTCCCCTGACTTAGCTATGTGGCCACCTACAAAAAAAGGCCACAATGTTCAGGCCACTGTGTCCTTGTTTCAATGAGATACAGTAGGATCCTACGAGAGAAAACTTTATGTTTTTTCATGTAGACTGAGAAACCTCAAGTTTCTTGGAGAATATCTAAAAACTTTGCGTAAGTGATTCACAAGAAGCAAAGCAGAACAACTTTGCTTTGTGCTGTTTCTTAGGAAGTCTCTAGACATTTTATGTCTGTCAATAAAACACATACAATAACTACAACAGTGCAGCTTGTGAAACTTTACTATGACAGAGCATTGCTTCAGTATTACCACAAGCAAGGCTACTGAATGCCTCCTCTACATTTAAAGCCCATTAATTCTATCATTTTGCTAATGTAAAGTAATTAAGCATTCAATTCTACATTTTTGTCCACTGGTGATGGATTGCTGAGTACGACAGTGAATAGCCAAAAGCAACTTGTTTGCAGCTAATTTTAAAAAAAAAAAAGCACCACTCATTAAACCATGAATTTTGGAAGCTTATAAAGAAAGATGGGGGGGGGCGGAATCTACCACACGTGACCTTGGCATTTCTGATCCTGCCTCAGTGTTAGATTATATAGTCTTATGATGTAACCATATTTTTCCATATTTTCATTAACTTTGTTCAGAATTAAATGCTATGCTACACAGCAAAATGCATGATACTTCTCCAAGGGCTGCAATGAGTGCCAAGTATTTACTTTAATCAAATACCTTTAAACAGCATTTTAAGATTTTCCCCATGTGAAACATTATATTTGCAAGCACATGAAGCTGCACAATAAACTGCAGATGTTTGAATTAGCAATCTGATTCTTCCCCAACATGTGTAATTTCTCTTCACTATGCTTCAGAACTATGTTTCTTTGTACCTACCCAGAGAAGCTCAAAAGGATATATTAAGCCCTATAGAGTGATCTCTCTCCTACTCCCATGATCATGAAATTAGGAGTAGCCTTCCGATATTTGAGCCTTTACATAATTGTACCTTTACACCATTTTCAGCTTTGTCTCTACAATTGAGAGGGTTAAAATTGCAGACCTTGCCTACACAGGAAAGGTTAACCAATTATACATTTGTAATCCCAACACACAACCACCCGCCATTTAGCAGCAGCTTTTCACCTCCAATTTAGCTCACAACATTTGGAAAGTAGTTGAAGATAAACTCATAAAAAAAACTTATGCAGAGATGAAGTGTGCATGGGGAAATTTATACCAAGTCAACTAGTAAAATTCTTCTATGTTTGCAAGGGTTTAATGAGAATCCCAGTACCATGCTAATGTACTTAGATGTTTTCCATATTTCTAGAGCAGACTAAAGGCAGTGCCTTCAATTTCCTGAAAGAACACGTTACACACCAGCCTAAGTAAAAAATGTCCCAGCTTTCCCAAAACTCAAAAAGTAGGTGGTTCCAGTGCTCTCCCTGGCAGCAGCAGAAAGTTTACTTTCTGTAAAACCTGACCAATTCCAAACATTCAAAAAAAGAATTACAAAGCCACCATATGCATATTTTCCTCCCTTTATCAGAGCCACAATAAGGTAGTTGCTATGCTTTTTCTAAGAAAAGTACTGACTATTTTGTTCTTTCTAAACTAAATAGGCGAAAGGTGTACGAAATAGTTTTCAAAATACAAGCCATGCTCAAAGTAGAATAATGGTAAACTTGAAAGAGTTAAAATTCATTATTGTACATAAAAGCACTACAGACTTGACATTAGTTAAATTTACTAAATATAAGACTAAATATACCACCTGAGATCCCAGCGTGATTCACATGACTGCTAAACAGTATTTCCCCTGACTTAGCTATGTGGCCACCTACAAAAAAAGGCCACAATGTTCAGGCCACTGTGTCCTTGTTTCAATGAGATACAGTAGGATCCTACGAGAGAAAACTTTATGTTTTTTCATGTAGACTGAGAAACCTCAAGTTTCTTGGAGAATATCTAAAAACTTTGCGTAAGTGATTCACAAGAAGCAAAGCAGAACAACTTTGCTTTGTGCTGTTTCTTAGGAAGTCTCTAGACATTTTATGTCTGTCAATAAAACACATACAATAACTACAACAGTGCAGCTTGTGAAACTTTACTATGACAGAGCATTGCTTCAGTATTACCACAAGCAAGGCTACTGAATGCCTCCTCTACATTTAAAGCCCATTAATTCTATCATTTTGCTAATGTAAAGTAATTAAGCATTCAATTCTACATTTTTGTCCACTGGTGATGGATTGCTGAGTACGACAGTGAATAGCCAAAAGCAACTTGTTTGCAGCTAATTTAAAAAAAAAAAAAGCACCACTCATTAAACCATGAATCATTTGGGTTTTTAACTTATGGCTTACCCAGAGCTCAAACCAAATCCCCCCAGATCTGAAACAAGATTCTTTAAAAGGGTATTCTCCCTCCCATCTCACCAACATGCTTTAATCTTGCAGACACACCACAACGTACCAAAAGTCAACAGTCTTTACAAGGACAACTTGAAAAGCATTGCACATGGTACCCTCTTACCAACTTCCTCAGCAATCACTCCTCTGAATAGAACACCGATATGGCAAAAAGCAGAAGGTTTCACTACAGCACAATTGGCTGTTTGGGGAGATGCTCTTTGCTCCGCACTCCCGAAAACCAACATTTAAACTCACAGACGAGAATCTCAAACTGAGGAAGTGACAGCAAGGCCAAAGATGCCTTGCGAGACTTGCATGTAGAGATTCCACTTGATTTTCCTCCTCAGCTATACTTTTATGATCTATGCCTTAGGAGCCTAATTTTTCTCCTTTTTATCTGAGGACAGATAGGGTGTCAACTTCAGGATGAGTATCCTAGCATTCGCACATCTACAAGCGCAGTTCAGCAATACAGCTGCATTGATCTAATATCACACAGTCGTCACGCAAGGTTCCCTCTTCCCCTTTTGCCCGTGGTCCCACCCTTCTCGAGTTCATCAGATCCTTAACTGAGCCAATAAAACCTGTCGATCTGTCTGAAAACTTTTTCCTTGCAGTCTAGCAAATGAAATCAGTCCAGTAATAGGTCCAAGGAGCACCATGATTTAGAGCAGGACAAGCTGGCCAGCGATGGGAGGGTGGTCAGTGTGGGAAGAACGGAGCCAGTACCCTTCCTGCCAACACTAACTTTCCCACAGCAGCAAGCTGTAACATCAAACCATAACATAATCACCTAGAGTATGTAGAATAAAGTCCCCAAAAGATATTCTGATGTTAATTCAAAATCTACTCTGAACACTCGTCAATTGAGAAGTTTGTTACAGCATTCTTGACAGTCAGCTACTAGCAGCAAATTTAAGCACCTCTTCCCTTAGTGAAGCTTCTGTGAACAAAGTTCCAGTAAATACTTAGTACCACATAAATCAGCACAGTGCTAAAGTTTGTTGTTGTCGACCTGAAGTTTGTTGTATTGGTCTGTCATGGCTTATTTATCTTGTTATAATTGCATGGCATGAGAGTGATGACATATAGCTCAGTATATTTCACATTTCATACTAGAGGTAGTCAAGTGAAATAGTAAGTTTGCCTTAGATCTGATCTGATTTGCTATGAAATGCTTCTCAACCATCCAATGCAATCAGAAATCCATCTACTGTCCTAACTCATTTTGAGAACAAATTTAGTTTAAAAATCAGAGCAATATGATGCTTTGATAAAATCTCTGCTTGAATGTGAATGGTTGCTGTTTCACATCTCTAAAGAAGTTAACAGATTTGCAACTTTTCTGTAACCATTATTGTAATGAAAGTCTCAAACTTACCTCTGAACTGACTTCATTATGTTCAATGCTACAGCAACAATACACCAAGCACATATAAACACAGAGTCATTTACCGAGTTCTCTTGCAAAATGCTGGATTATTCCTTGTTATTTAAAAACGAGGGGGGGGGGGCACGGCTGGGTGTCCCCACTATTCCAACTAGAACTTTATCAATATCCTCTGGGTTTTATTGCTGCGGACTGCATTTCACTCTCAAAGTACCATCTTGAGACCTGAACAGTAAGTACAGCAAGTCTAAATGTTGTCCATATGTTATTCTAGTTCTTCAAAAGAGGTCCATTTCCAGAAATTAAGGCTTAAGTAGAAAAAAACCAACAATGAATAGTTTCTCAAGGTAAAAAATGAAATGCTGTTATATGCTTGTACGTGCTATTTCAGTTCACAAATGTTACCTTTGCTTTACACTTTGGTCCTAGATTATCACTTGTGCACTAGGATGCATAAACCCATATAGCAAAGTGACAGTAAGACAAAAGATTTTAGGTGAAAAGTTACCTTAGGAATGAAATTACTGGACAGAAAGAATGCACAAATTTAGGTGTGCTGCTCAGTCTTACTCCAATATAATTCACAGTTTAGACCAAAACCTAAAAGCTATGAAATAAATACCGCTGCTGTTTCCTGTGAATATGTTCTCTACCAAGCACCTTTCTCACATAGTTAACTAAATCTAGCCTGAGAATTAAAGAATTTTCAACACAATCACTAAACTATCCCACATATGACCCCATTTATACTTGAAAATATAGAAGAATATAATTTGGTGCAAGCAAAAAGTATCATCTGGGGGGGGAACAACCAAAAAAACAAACCCCAGCTGTTAGAGCCAAATTACCATCACATAAAGCACTTTTCAAGTTCTTTCCAGAAATGCCGTTCTAGAAAAAAAGCGCTGTTAGTCCTTCATCAAGTCATAAGTGAATTTTGATTAATATTACTTCTTGCAACAAACTAATTTAGGAAATTAAGCTTCCAGTTGAAGAAAACAAAAATCAGCTGAATTAACAAAGTAGAAAAGTTTATTCATGATTTGCAGCTAACTAAACTCGTGGTTCTGCTGCCAACCATGCAGCAGATGTCTTCCCAGTTCCTGGTCCTTCCTGCACACAGATCTACTCCATCCTTCACACCAACTTTAGCATTTAACAATCTGTTACACTTCAACCACTAAAACCAGCAGACAACTATATTCTTTTTTAGGTAAGATTTCAGTCAGGCTACCAAATAAAATCAGCTCACAATAGGTTTGATAAGCACTAAAGCTACTGCAGGTAGCAACAACTTCCTTGTTTTGGTGGTGAGACTTCCCTCCAGGAGTCCTCTATTGCTGACTTTCATCTGTTCCCATCCCTTCTCCTGAACCAGCTCTGGAAGTCACCAAGTCCTCTGCCGAACATATTTATCGATCTAGAATGGCAGACAACTGTTCTGGTTTTCTACCAGACATTATGTTACATTGACTTAGAGGGACCACCAGAGCTGTAACGAGGCACAAGCCCCTTCCCACCCACCTGCACTGGATCCTCACTAGCTTCTGTAAACACTGGAAGAAACACAGCAAGCATTCATATCCTTGGAGGAAACTGATCTAAATTTCTATTTAGTTAGGCATTTATATTTACAAGTTATTTATAATTACTTTAATAGTTTAATTTTACACAAATTTTTAGTTAACAGCTGTAACTATAATCACAGCAAGTCATTTAACATTAATGAGAGCTAAGCATCTCAACCCATTCCCACCTCCCTGTTTTAAGACTTAGAAACCGGACACGGCGGAAACCAAAAATCTAACCCCATCAAGGCTCAGAAGTCATAAACAAACCTTTCTCTCATTCACAGGCAGTTTGAGAACTTGCTGACAATGAAGTAACCCTTAACATTAAAAAAGTTTGCACAAATTTTCATGTAGTTGTAACAGCATACTCGCTATATGAAATACAAAAAATAAATACCAAACTCTTTGACATAGCTATCATCTGTACAAGGTGCTTCCTTCTTAGGACAACTAATTAAGGAAAAAATTGTGGAAACAACTAGCTTGCCTGTATAACAGAATGCTAACATCACCTCGTGATTTATTAAAAAAACAGCGCATGCAAAAAACCCTGAAATATCATATGTTTCCTACACAGATGGATTCTGACATGTTCATTCATGTATTCAGGGCTGAGCCTTTTGTACACCTGCATCCAAGAGGTACATGCTAAAGACAAAAAACATCCCAAATGTGGAGCTGCAGTGCACCAGCACTGGAGAGAAAGTTTAGCTCTCCCAAAACTAACATTTTTTTAATAAAATAAAAGAAAGTACTCGTATTAAGGAAGGGTCGTGTCTCCAAACTTCTTGCAGGGCACCAACCACATGTTAGCGTGGTCAAAACAGCGACAGGCATGCACACAGGTGGGCTGAGCTTTCCACCCTACCCGCGCGATGGAAGAGAGGGAACCACAGCAAAGAAATTAAGACATTCCTCCCGGTAACAGACGCGGCGGAGTCTGCCAGGCACAGTGAAGAAGCCCAGGTTCCACCTGCGGGTACCCCCAGTCAATCACTGCTTATCTCCGCCCGGCCTCTCCCCTCCTCCCCTGCAGAGCTCGTCCCGCTATAGCAGTATCCTCCGGAGGACAGTGCCCTTTGCTCTCCACAGAAGGGAGAGCGCTCCGCTTCCGTTCA
>NW_008795133.1:1176264-1180083 GCF_000699145.1 Aptenodytes forsteri | reverse complement strand
CCCCCTCTGGGCGGCGACGGGGGGGGGGCCGGCGGGCTCCCGGGGCCCTGAGGCTCGGGGGGGGGGGCGGGGCGGCTCCCGGTAGCTCCCCTCGGGGTTTAATAAGAAACACCCCGTCTTGACCGAGCCACTAGTTGGTTTGTACGTGTTGCTGTAGGACAGCAATACTTGCATAGTTGGGCTGGGAAAGCCGCTGGTGGCGGTCAGCCTTTACGGGGGCCTCTGAAATGTCCTCATCCCCTACTTCCCCCCTTCTGGGAACAAAGTGGGAGGGAGGGGCAGAGCGAAGAACCTTAATTAAAAACAGTAAATCTCTACCTGAGCGTGTTTATATTTTCTAATATAAAAAAATCATCTGCATTGATGTTTCATTTTGGCATGCAAGTTAAAGCTGCTTCCTATGACATGAAACACTAAACTAGATAGGTACTTATAAGTTAAGTGCATGTCTTCATACAAAAACCACACGATTTTTTTTGCCATAGATTGCAAACAGTTACTCCAGGGGGCAGATTACTTATCAAAAGAGATGAGATAGATTGATTTTTATCCAGTCAATTACGATCAGCCATTTCTGATTACACTTTACTTCATAAGACGTGTCTCCTCATCAAGGTGCGAAGGGCGCAGTTTTTAAAAGTTATGAACACCCGCTTTTGCTGTTTATAAGAAAGTTCTGGGTGCTCAAGACTTCTCATAGTCAAGCCATAAGGCATGAGCTACAGCTAGTAAGACAGTGTAATGTTACTGGTTATCATGGCTTCTGCTTGTATGACAGTGTTCGGTATTTCGCAGAATACGGAGTTCAGTCTTAACAAGGAAGGCCAAGATGAATTTTTTAACCCAAGTACAAACCTAGTAGCATTCATGCTAATTATTAGGCTGGCCTAGGTATGTGCTTACCAAACTTGATTATGGGGTAGAGCCCCTGGGAGCTCACTCTAAAGACACAATACAAAAATGCCTACAATGCTTACAAAAGGGACCAGAAATGATAAAGTGAATGACTAGAAGAGTAAAGGAAAATAACGAGATGACATTGGTCAGCATAATAAATAGTAGGTTCTTGTTGCTGAGACTTCACTGCTACTGAATCAGTAAAGAACAGTTTTAAGTGTATTGAAGGAGAACAATGGAATTCCTCCGAAGGACAAAGAAAATGCAAAGGTGTTTGAGAATGTAGTAAGTCGATAACAGGGTCTGAAACAATGGGCTGCTCAGAGAGGAGTTGTCTTTTCACTACTGAGTGAGGGGTCGTAGATATGATTCTGTAAAGACAGCTATTTGATGTGAAAAGGCAAGGAGGTCCCAAGGAATTAATTCAAAATGTGATATACCTGAAGCAGTAGACTTAGGAAATTATATTTGCTGAAGTTCTCTGAATGGATGTGGGGGTCTAGATCACATTTATCAAGGTCTGAAAAAGAGAAAAATTTTAATGGGTACATTGAGACATAATGTTTAGAGTCTAGGTGAGAGTTTCCGTTCTCTGGATGAAGAAAACAAGTGTATTAGATATGTTGTTCACGGAGAAAAATTACTACCACTCGTATGCAAGAATCTAGAGAAAGCACTGTATGGTAGTGCCACTACTAGGTGAAGAGTGCAAGTTTTATTTTAGCCATGCCACGCTTGAGTTGATAAGTCATACACGAGATGTGAGTGAGGCACTGGGGTTTCAGTATGGACAAAAAGCTTGAGATAGATCTGTGGGTCCTCAGCACAGTAGCTATGCTATATTTGTAGAAAAGATTATCCAGAGATAAAAGATGCAGATCCAAAGATACGGAAAAGGCCAAAGGCACAAACGTACCCAAAGAGGGGGATGAACATACTCGTCCAAGTAGGAGGATTGCAAAAGATGCGCTAGGGAAAGGAGGGAGTCGTAGAAGCCACAGAAGGAAAAGCTGTGGTCAGCTGCACGAGGGAGAAGTGAAAAATCAGATGTGAATGAGTCCAGGCTAAGAGAGGTTGGAAGGAAAGGCGTGTGGCAGACAAGGGAGCAGGAAAAGGAAGCGGTCTAAGGAAACATGGTTTGTTGGTCTTGCAACCAAAAGAAAGAATTAACAGAAAGCTCCAGACGAGCATGAGAAATCCTCTGCTGACTTCCTGTTTTTTCCTCTCTCTAAACAGGCCACATCCTCCAAGATTCTTGGCTGGATTCGCTCTGCCCAGGCAATTTATTCCCATCGTTAATGATTCCCAGGGGACTATCGCTAAGGATAATAATTAAGCAGTGCCACGTTATGATGTTCCTGGGCCCTGGAGCTGTGTCTCTACTATTGAATTCCTATGCTCTACGACAATTTCAGCCTACGCCAGAGAATTGCCTGGCATAGTTTGAGGAATTAGCATCAAACAGCTTGGGGCTGTTGCCAGTAGGCAGTTTGGTGATGGCCACGCTGTGCTGGAGGGTGGGAGGATTTAAAAGTAGGGACTCTGGCCAAACTCTTCCAGCCGGCTTGAAGGCCACAGAATGGTTCTGGTTATTTAAGGTAACAGATGGGCATTGCCTACATGCATACTACCTCTACTGCACCTTGTAAGTTCTGATAAGTTTTCTGCTAATTTCATAGAGAGTTTATCATAAACACTCCTTAATAATTTTTAAAACTTAATTGAAGTGTGACATGAAAATTTCCAAAGCAAGCGTTATAATAACATGGAGTAATTGGAGCTTGCTTCGCTTACTCTCCCATCTTTCAAATAAAACCCCATAGGTACAAAACAGCTAAAAAAAGTAGTTTATGCCACAGTTGGCTTTGGAAAATCTGGAAATCCAAAGTTAAAATTACACTATAAATGCATCCCCAGAATCTGAGCAGTAAAAACTTCTGGAGTGAATGATCCAAGCTGTGTCAAAATGCCTTTGCAACAGTGGAGGAAACGTAAGAGGACATGCAGAAGGGAATCGGCGTTGGCCTAGGACTGTTGCCTTTAGGCAGTTTGGATGTGGCTGCTGTGTGTCAGAGGGTAAGGTGGTAACAGGGATCGTGGCTAATTGCCTTTGTCTCATATAAGAGGTTTATGAGATGTTAACCTTTGAGAAAGTCAAACGTGGTCTGTGCTTGCAGGCTGTGCAGTGGGGTCGAGGTTAACTCCATGGTTCCTTCGGAGGTCTCAGAGGTGCCCTCTACTGGCTTGAGCTGTCTGACGGAACCATCAAATCCCTGTTGGAAAGGTGGGGTTCATTTCTAGAGTTTTCAAGGCGGGAGGTTTTAAGGTGGGCACAAAACACCTTGTGCTGTGTAGGGGGGGACCTCTTGCTCCTAACCTCCTGATACTTTTGCCTGTTCTCTCCTAAATTAACATGGCCTCATCTAGAGGCAGCTCTGTGTGGGTGACACCAGCGCAGTAAGACATCCATCCTCCCACCAAGGTCATAATTCAGTGTGGTGCATGGTCTGTGTTACGCAATGGGCAGAGGCAGCATAGTTCCCAGCATTCATTTAGTGGCTGCATTCATCTTGGGAAATCGGGAAGGTTTGCCACAGAGAGAATGATTTGGGGCATTTCCCTGAGACTTTAGGGGAAGGTGGGACATGGAATTGAGAAGATGGTGAGATACATACATATTTGTATTGTTGGTATCACTATTGGTTTTATTTCTGGTGGCTGAGTAAGGATAACCTCAGATTTCAGACAGTGTGGTACTTAGGAAATTCTGGTATGAAGAATATGCATTCTTAATATATCTTATCCATCTTAATATATCTATATCCATGATATTTGAGAAGTTGTGGCAGTCTGGTGAAGTTCCCACTGACTGGAAAAGGGGAAACATAACCCCCATTTTTCAAAAGGGAAAAAAGGAAGACC
>NW_008795133.1:1166761-1174898 GCF_000699145.1 Aptenodytes forsteri | reverse complement strand
TGCCCCATCCCTGGAAGCATTCAAGGTCAGGCTGGACGGGGCTCTGAGCAACCTGATCTAGTTGAAGATGCCCCTGCTCCTTGCAGGGGGGTTGGACTAGATGACCTTTAGAGGTCCCTTCCAACCCAAACTATTCTATGATTCTGTGATCTTGAGGGAACATGACAAAGAAACCAAAAAGTGACCTTTCCCTATGGCTTGCTCTCTAAACCTGACTGAAAGTGTTGGCTTAAGCCTCTTGCCTAATCTCAGGCATGCAATTCAGGTTGAAGCAATAACGCCTCTGGAAGAGATGACTCAAGGCAGTAAAGGACAGAAGGATAATCACGAATGTGGTTCTCTGTATGTTTATATAGATATAGATATATCTATATACAGATAGTATTCTGTGACAGCGAAGAAAATCTAAGTCTAAATTCACGCCTGCTGAGGTTTTTGTACACTTTTAATATCTCATTTCCGTTTTCTTCTGGGAGGAGAAAGTGGGATTAGCTCAAAGTACTCGCACGATTGTTACTGCAAACCCTCATATTTTTCTGCTGAATCTCTTAATATTTCTCAGATCTTGTGAAAATGCATATTTTAACTTCATTTGCAAAAAACCTTAAAGCATAGCACGAGAACATCTGATCAATTTAGAGAAAAAATGTTAGAAGAGTGTTTTTTAAAACAAATGTGTGATTTTTAGAGCTTGAGTTGCTTAATGCTAGCAATAATGTGATTTCCTTGTTTGGAATATTTTCCAGCATCCCAAATTGCCTCCAGCTTTTATTACTTCAGTGTCTTTCAGGTCTTGTAATTTGGCCAGCGTTACCTAACATACAGCAAAGTAGGTGCTCCACGAGAAATCTCTAGTTGCGATAAGATTGAAGTCAAGTTTTCTGAACTAGTCAGGTTTTATTTTGAGAGGATGAAATGAAGTAAGAAGTTCAAGAGCTATAGAAGTGAGGTGGAGATGGTACAAATGAACACATTGTTCAGAAGGAAAGTGGGGAAGGGTGACAACAGAAGAGTTTGACAGAAAGGAAGGAGAAATCTGTGAGATGGGAGTAACTGAGTAACTGGTAATGCTGCTGACTGGATGGAAAAGGGATTGTTGTTCACCTCCCAGAAACAAGGTGAAAGTAAGCACACAGCTCACTTGCAAGAAGACAGTGGGAAGATCCATGTATTTTTTGATGGACATTTAAGATTAAATTTTGTTGCTCAGATGCCTTTGGGGGCTGTTTGTCTCTCAAGTGTCAACTGTTTCCCCTCTTCCCCCCAACAAAAAAAGCTCTTCTCATCCATGCTGTAAATTTACTTACGTTTAAGCCTTTCTTATAATCTATGGAAGCCTGACTGCATAGCTTTGATGGTATGGCATATTGTTCTGCTTTGTTCTGGGTCTGGCAGGGTGATAAAATCAAACTGAGGTACTGGAACAGGAACAAGCAGTAGCAAAGAGAGAATCAAAGAGCCAAATCTTAGGATTTGTAGGCTAATATCTAAGAGTCTTGTTGAAATGACAAATAAGGCGGCAAATGAAGGAACCGGAGAAAGATAGATAATAGACAATTTGAATTGAAAATTGCTGCTTGAGAGTCCTGTTGGTTTCCATATAAAGCATGCTTGGTTTTCATGTAAAACGGTTCCTTTCGAATGGCCAGTGGTGACTTAATCTCTAACAAAAGGCTAGGTTAATTCCTTATTGTATGTATCTGTTAGTTAAAATGTTTCTGCAGGCAAAAGTATGCCTTTGCTGTTGTTTGATCCCACCCAAAATCTTTGATGAGCTCTTTTAGAGCTGTATTGCACTGTAAAATAATTATTTCCACTGAAGATGCAAAAGAATTTAGCTCTCTGTTCTCCTCAGCTCTGTTAGTTTTGCAAGGTTAGTAGAAATTTTAATAAATAGTAGAGCCTTTATTTTTGTAACCAAGTCAGCAGATCTTATCCTGGCTATAGGGAGTAGATCTGATGAGTAAGAAGGTGCTTTTTTTATATAGTTACTTTTCAGAGGATCACAGTTTGAAAATGGTTGTGACATAACTGGGTCACATCTGAAATTTTTCTATAAGCTGCATAAAATGAGAAGTTGAGGTAGCTGCTTTTGTCAGAAGGTATATTCTTAGAGCTGTAGTGAATCATATAGTTGAGAGGTTTGCATATTTTACTGTTACTGAAAACTGCAAAGCCATCATAAACCTGTGACTGATTAGTAGTCCTTCAGTCTCGCTGTTGCTTTTACATAATAGCAAAGTAAGAATTAAGACATATATGCATGTGCATCAAATATTGTGTTTCTTCTGTCATTGCCTTTGTTTTACATGTTTAATTGTGGGCATGCTGTACTACGAAGAATATCACGTCCCAGGGTTTGGCCATTATGAGTGCTGGAGGGGAGAAAGTAGTAAGACAAGTTTCAGGAATGGTAAAACTGTATTTCAGCTGCCGGTAGCTCCAGTATGTAATAAATAATTTTCAGTTTTTGATGCATGCTTTAACTTTTGGTTGGAAACAAGAATGGAATGATTCAGAGATGATGCAGATTGCTAGCTGGACTGGGAAATTATCATAAAACATGATTCATAAGCTTACAGGGTTTACCTTAGATAAGAATCCTTATGCTGTTTTTATATCAGTGGGCATGCTGGCTGATTCTTCCTGACAAATCTCCTCTTATCCATTGTTTGTTATCCCAAACAATGAAAAAATTTTATGATTCTGGATATAAGACAGATTGAGAGCATCTAAAGTCTAGGCTTCTGGTTTGGTTCAAGGTATTTGAGCTTTTCTTACAGATGTCCTGATTTATCTTAATGGCGTTTGAATATTTTTTAGGAGTTGGGCAATTAGTCATATGTGATCTAGAAGGGTTAATCCAAGGGCCACTTAGAGTCTGCAAAACCTAATCCACTAACATTAAAACAAATGTTAAATTCCTTGGTGTATGCATACAGTATATGTATACCTCACACATGTCTACCTCACTGGTATACATGCCAGGGACAGATACAGCATGCTACTACACATTTGTACGGCTCATTTGTCTGAACAACACTTAATTTAGTTTCATTCAGGTCATTCAAATATAATATGGGTGTCTAAAATGGTAGTTGGATTATCTCTATGAACAATAATCAAATTATCTTTTATTGTGTTAAGAACTCCCATTTTTCTGTTTATTTCTCTTCCCTCAGAGTAAGTCCACAAACCTACCTGACTGAGAAGACAGAAATATCCAGAGAGGTGCAAACAAGCATTTTGAAGGGCAGAGAGCAAGAATCTCTTAAAACAGATCAGTCACTGATAGAAAAAGTTTTTAATTTTTTTGACAGCTGGTCTGCTTTGAGAGAGTTTTCTTCTCTTGCTAATTTTTCCGTCATCCCTGCTGGACATTTCTGCCCCACTGGTTAAGTGAAATGCCAAATCAAATGTTGATATGGCTGTGCTCTAACTGAGGAGTAATATTTCCAATTGTGAAGGCAGGGCAGAAACAATTATTTTTTTACTTTTTTTTTAAGTGCAAGTACTGATTGTGTTACAAGACAAAACTTATAACTCAAGTGTCAATTAGTCATGTAGAAAATTTGTATTGTTTCCCTGGCTTTAATTGTTTTCTGAAAGCGTTTCCTCCTGAACTCCAGAGCTGCTGAATTTAAAAAACGAATAGATATACTTACCGTAAGTAGGGCTCCGTGGTGACCTTTTCCATGTTGCTTTAGGCCCCTGAATGGGTTCTATATATATTTTTATGTTGTGTCATGAAAAAATCTGCTTTTTCTCAAGAAGTGCACACTTGCAGTAAAACATCTTTCTAGCTAGACCTGTGCGCACACACAGTGAGTTAGGGACAAAATGTCAGCTCAGCTGAAAGAAAATTTTCAGTTCATGAAAGTCAAATCCAAGTGTGAATTCCAAATTTGCTTAACCAACAGCTTGAATTCTCTTTGTGGTTTCTGAGTACTTTATATTTTCCTAGCTACTTAGCTTTCATACTACTCAAAATAAACGTTTATCATTAAATTCTGCAGACTCGTATCAAACAGATTTTTTTCATAAACTTCAGTTAGGATGACTGGACTGGGTATCGTTTAACTGGAGAGAGTAACCTGTTTCAGCAGCATGGGTTGTGTTGCTGATATTTTCCCATTGCTGCAATGTGTGAGGGATGGAAAGTTCAAGTATTTCCCATAGGGCAGATACTGTCTCGATAAATCAAGGTAAAATAGCGGTCGAATATATTGGGCTATCCAAGGTGCAGCACAAGTGATCCCTGGAAAGGAAGAAAAAATTATTAACATTTTAAACATATCTCCTATGAAAAAATCACTTTGGCTTTTCCCTAACTTGTCTAATAAATTACTTTAAATACATGACTTGGTGGCATAAAAGTTTTTGTGTGTTTCTGTAAACTCACATTTTAAAGGCATTAATCAAAAACATGCAAAAGAGATGGTATTTTTAGCAGTGCAGAAAGAAATATTTCAAACATTGATGCACTCTGCAAAATCCTCTGCTTATTATTGGCAAATATATGTTCTGATGAAGTCATGAAACACTTTTTGATTATTTTACTAAATCAGTGACTCAGACAAGAATTTCATGCTCCACTAAGTCTGATTTTGTACATTGAATATTGGCCTTAAAATAAAATTTCAAAAAGGGCTTTGTCCTCATTTGTTTTGTTTCTTGATTGTTGCTGTTCTTTGGAAATTACCAGTAAAAATTGCTTATTTTCAGAGGGAAGAGTATATTGCATCTTTCACAGTGAGAATTTCTTCCCACATATCTATAATATTTGAGGTAAATAAATGTTAGCAAGGAAAAAAATAAAATAACGAGTTCTTAAGCGGTATGGCTAGGTTTATAGACTTGCAGGACAAAGTGAGATCAAAGGATTCTTCCTCCTCTTCTGCTTTATGCAAAGGAGCTTCTGGCTACGTCTGATCCCTGGAAAATTTCTCTTCCATCCAAGAGACCAGAAGTCTCTGCAACACACACTGTGCTAGGTTTGCGGCTTTTGTGAAAATCGTGCTATGTTGCCTTGAATCCTGTCTGAAGGTTAGGCATTCTATATTCTTCAGTTATTCAGAATTTCTCAGTGGCCCAATACCTGATATAATGCCTTATTGTTATGCAGGTACTCTGTAGTCAACATTTGCAAACAAAAAGCAAGGAAGAAAAGTATGTTTACTGCTCTCTAATATTAGCAACATAACTATTAGGTTTAAACACAGATTTTGAAAAATATGCAACTACCTATACTTCAAAATGAAAACATTTCTCTGTTTTATCTAGCCAAAAGGTTCCAGGTTGCTTGTAAAATGTAATGGCCGGGATCCGGTTGTTACGTTAAAACTCTCATCCCAGAGACTTCTCTCATTAAGCACAAAAAATAGGGAAAAGGAATTTTTTCATGACATGAAAAAAGAAGAATTCTGTTAGTAAAAGGTCAGTTTCTCAGCATAAAAGGCAGAATTTTCTACAATGCAGAAAATGCAGAAGTACTTAATAATGAAATGGTTGTAATTTACAACAAACCTGGATGCCTCCATATATATGAACAATAAAACTTTTTTGCCGCACAGTGAAGAGGATAAAAGGACTACTTTTTAGCATTAAATATTTTTATGTAAGCAGGTTGAAATAAGTCGTCCCAAGAGGTTCTTAACAAACCTTCCCTGACTAGTGATGTTGATTTTAAATGAAAATCTGAGAAGTGCCAGAGAATCAGGAGACCGATCTGCCACTGTTGTAAGTGATAAGACAGTTGACTTGGGAAATGAAATGTAAGACAACTATTTAGGCACAGAGCTTCAAGAAAGTAACAGGTCAGCTGATGATGGACTTCATCAATGGAGAATCAAATGCTGAGAATACAGTTAATGTTAACCAGCATGATTTCACAGAAGTTAGGTCTTGTCTTTGATATTGTTCTGACAGGACTACCAGCCTGGTTGATAGAGGTGACAGCTGTGTTGGCACACTTTGTAAGGCATTTGACTTAGTGACACAAATTAAAAAATGATTGCTCTTCAACAACAGTAAATTGTAATATTCAAAATGTATTTACTAGGAATAGCTAGCAAAATAAATTATAATCTAGTGAGGTTATGTAGAGATTATTCTCAGCTTAGTACTTTACTTAAAACCTAAAGGAAGAATCATTGTCTGAATTAGTGAGAAAAATCATGGAGCAGTAAGTGATGGAAATGGCTCACATAAAAAGTTATTTGGATCATGTTGTCAGCTGGTACGGATGAACAATAACCGAGTTATTTCAGCACATGTAGATTCAGGTGTGTTGGAATCAGTGGTCACGGCTCAAGAGGACTTTCTTGGAAGGCCACCCTCCCCGGAGATGCAGAGTTACCTCCGTGAGACCTGCCTGTGAATGTCCACCATGTAGGTCAGAAGAGCACTAGGTGATGGGGAGGGAGATATTGCTGGCACTGAGAACACCATCATGTGCTGTGATCAGCTCGATGTGTGCATGTATTAGCTCCTGTATCTTTGCTTAGAGAGTATGTTCAGACAATGCCACACCATATCCATCCCCACTTCTCCGTTTAAATCCTTCTTCCACACGTTGCTTATTTAATGAACATTAGCATCCCATTTTACCATGTAGCCCCAAAAATTCATGGAGGAAAGGCAAGGACAGAGCAGGAGTCAGGGAAATATATAAAAATTTGAAAGAATTTTGATGAATCAAATAAATAAGCTTAGCCTGATCTTTATACATTGAAAAGTGCTTGTTCTGTTTGAGGCAATGTATCAAAGTGTGAGGCTGTCGTGTGAAGGCAGTCTGGTATCTGTGGGGGAATCAGTCTGTCACTAAGAGCTGAGGAACCCTCTGAGCTAGGTAGCAAGAAGGTTATATTAAAAATATCTCCCTTGATCTGTATTTTGCTTCTGAGTCCTGACTTGCACCATCCTTTTGTGCTGGCACAAGTGTTTACATAGCTGCTTGATGGGTGTATCAATCTGGGCTAGTTTAAGCCAGAATTCTCAGTCCTTATTTGTTTGCAAATTTTAGTAGAACAATAATAAAATCGGTGCTAATACTGCTGACGGGTTCCAATGCTTTATAATGCTCTAACTGAAGTCAGGCCAAGTAGAATATTTTCCTGACGCTTAGCTGGGGAGCAGGAGGGGAACTGAAGAGAAGGACCTCAGTGATGACTGTTAGCTGTCCGTACCCTGGGTTCCTGTGTTAGATGTTCCCTGGCTGTGCACTATGATCTTTATTAGTAGTTCTTACTGTGCTTCTTTCAGCATTTAATGCAGTTCTGGAGATAAGCTTGCTATAATTTATCAACATTTTTAAACTTCTATTTTGGAGCAAGAATTCCTTGAAGTATATAAAGCTTAAACTGAGAGTAAAAGCATACTTTGTATGCTTTGAATGACAAGAATAAGGGGGACTCCGCAAAGATTTAGCTGGTGATACATACAGTGCTTTAAATTTACATTCTCTGTTTTGAAAAGAAGTTAAACATACAGAGAAATATGTATGGTCATGGCCCAAAGTTGTGTTTCTGGTCCTTGTAGAACTTCAATGTAAGGGCTTCATCAATAGCATTTTAGGGCGTGCAAGGACTTATGGATCAGCTCAATAACATTTATATTTGTTTAAATTACTTCACTTGCTTCAGTTCAGTACTACTATTCATTTTTCTGGCCAGGTTGTGTTTGAATCTTGGATAATTTGTTCGTTCCTAGTTTAAAGGCCAACTAGAATGACAGCCATGTTAAGCGTGCCCACTTTCCTCCAGGTTCATTTACAGTTAACTCTCATTATTTGATCAAGACTCTCCATCTTCCCAGAGTTTTTAGTAAAAGTTATCTGTACATGACAAAATTCAAGCTCAAGCATCTAAAAAAGATTTTTAGAAGAACAAATGGAATCTTAACTTTTTACCTGGAAGACCACTTCCAACACTTTTAAATCTGAATCTGAATTTAGAAGATGCACAGTGAATTAGTTGGAATGCGTTAGGACTCCAATAGGAAGGGTTTTGCCTATGGGCATGATAGGTCAAAAGGGGAATGGAGCTGGTCCCTTATATGAAGGATCTTGGCAAGTTCATCTCTTACTTCCCCCCCCCCATATTAGTTTGCCCCCCAATATTATATTTTTTTTTTTTTT
>NW_008795133.1:1136296-1166540 GCF_000699145.1 Aptenodytes forsteri | reverse complement strand
TTTCCTCCCCCCCCCCCCCCAATATTAGCCCTCAGAATTTAACTGTTTTCTTCTGTTTTATAGTTGTGTGTATGTGTTACTTTTTTTATCCCTGAACTACACTTTATTTCCTCATTTTTGGGAGGAATTTAATTGTTTTTGTCTGGGTTTTGTTTTTGTTTTAATTTCTGCCTATAAACTTCACAATTTGACATTTTACTTCCATCTTTTTAACTTCTCACTTGACAGCTCCAGCCTCTGGCTTAAATGTACCTAAGGCGTATCTTTACTAAGATGTATGTGAGGATAGAGATGTGCCTAAACATTAGTGGGGCGCAGACCCAGAAGTTCATTGATCAAACATTTTTCCCTTACCAACACTGAATTCCATTATGAATATTTGATACATGGGCGACCATACAAAGTTTTTTGTCTGTATCTTTTTGCATTTTCACCTCTTTCTCACTTGACTTTGACAAAACATTCTTTTTTCAGACTCATTCTATTATAAGAATTACTTTAAATGTAATTTGAAAATAAAAGAAAGCCCTTTTACTTTAGTTCTTTTGCTTTATCATAAAATTTATAAAAGGAGATGTTTTGTTTAATTTTTGGAGGTAGCAGTAGGTCCCTAAGAAAACTCTGAAACATTACTTAATTGGTATTTTTTGTCCTTAAGAAGAAGAAAATGTATCTTCAGTTAGGCAAGGTATAAATTACTTTCTCAGTTATTCACGTTTAATGCAATCCATATAGCACACAAATCTTACCCTGCTCGTTGTTTACCCATCCATGGAATCTGTGAAGAAAAAAAGTACATGTGGCTTGCACTTCTAATGCAAGCAAATAAAACTTGGAATTTTTTTCTTTTACATATTAAAAAGCATCAAAAAAGAAAGAAATACACATTTTCCCAGTCCACTTAAAGTTTCTTGGGCTTGGTTCATCATTAGATTTATACTGAGGATGAATTTAGCCTCTGTATTTTTCCTATCCTACACATATTTTCCCACTCAAACCAGTCCTTTTTTTACTTTTTATTCCAAACATTTGCTTCTAAGCCTTTTCCTAGTCTTCTCTGTATTGTCAGGATCTGCTTTTCTTCCTTTCCTATTACCTTTCCATTTCTTCGAGTAGATCTCTTTAAACATTTACAGTTTCAGAAAGTTTCCAATCTGCCATTACTACTAAGCTCTTAAAAGAATTCCTCATCTAGAAATGTCTAAGTAGGACATTGTTACCTCATCAAAAGATTAAAATATATTTCTAATTATGTGTCAATTTAAATTGTAAAGCTCTTGCAGAAATCCTTGTGTTTGGTGGTCGTTTCCTTAAATACATTTCAGTGAGAAAGACAAGGGTTGCGAGTGTCAGCAAGATATGCCTTAGAACTGTTTAGGTTTGATTGCATTGCATTATAGAATGCGTCATTACTAGTTTAACCTCTCAAAGGTTTTCAGCTGCTGTTTTATTTAGCTGTACCGACTACACTGCCTACAGCAACTCCAGGCAATGATTCCCCCAGTGGCATGCATGAGCTGCCCTGCTCTACTGCAAAAATACATTATGGCTGAATTTGCCCTCAGAGTTTGGAAAGATCTAAAGTCTTTGGAGACTAAAAATGTGTTTTTTCTTTGTTTTAGCTGGCAGTATGAGCCTCTGGCATTTTAAAGTGCAAGTCATTAGCGTCCACAAGGGTGATGTTAATATGTCTGTGTTTCAATCTCAGGACATTTTCCAGTTGCTTCTGCCACAACAATCTCTGCCATCTCAGTGCTTTTTAAGCCCCTTGTGAATTCAAGTAAGCTTTGCAATGCCAGTAGGAATCACTGTAGACTTCGGCTGAAACCAGTTGCTACCTGATTTATTCTTTTTGCAGTAGTTGGCAGTGAGGTTGAAAGGCATTCAGAGCTACGTGGCGGGGGGTGGAAATGAAGACAATGAGGGATGTAACATTTAGAAACGTGAAACACAATCAAAAGTAAAACTAGAGGATTTTGGACAATCTTAATTTTTTTCATTATTTGTATTTATTTTTTAAAATTGAGGTGCTATGATTTAGACTTATAATAATACTCAGTTGCACATACAAAATCCCAGCAGCAGTGATAACATGGCTTCCAGAAATAAGAGCAAAATGAAGGATCAATTGAAGCAGTCAAGAGCGTAGCCTAAGGGACCAGATGACAGTCCTCATTGACGAGAAGGACGGAATCTGTCAACAAAGGTAATGCCTTGCGGGAAATGCAATAAGGCAACACAGAGAGATCAAGGGCCGACCCTTTCACCCAGTATGTAAGCGCCGAGTGTGGATGTACAGCGTGTTTGGTCAATTACTGCTTGCTTTCACTGGGAGGAATGTCAGAAATATTCCCCCTTCCCTTTTAGACTGCTTTACTGTATTCCCTCCAGTTCCCAGCTCAGGTATAATCCCAGCTCCCACAACTAAGAGGAATGTAATCTAATCAGAGGGGTAGGGCAGAAGAAGAAAAGAGGTCTGAATGTGAAGACAACCGAGCGAAGCGAAAAACATGAACATTTTGGCAAGCATTGCTATTTTTAGGCATTTCATGTGGTCTTAGGGAAAACTAAGTAGTATGGTGCCAAGTCAATCGTGCTTGGGGTTAGATCGCAAGGTTTCACAGCCGTCACTGCCTGTCCCCGCTGTGTAAATATATAAAAGGACTGGGGACTAAGCAATACGGTTTCTCTCTTAGTTTTCTTCTGATTCATTATTGGTTTCCCCCAAAGCATCTTTAAATTAAGGACTCTGCAGGGAATTATTCTCTCCAGCTCCAAGCAGGGGGGTCTCTCTGGCACAGGTTCCTGCCCGCTCCTACCGCCAGCGTCAGACACGGGTCTTTCAGAAAAGAGCGGGAAGGGTCATCTGCGCACGTGTGCCCTCACGCACGTGTCTGCCATCTTGTACCCAGCCTGGTGATGGCTTAGTGTGAGAGCTTGAACGGAAGGGATAACCCTGGATCACATTATAATTACTACTGCCCGGCTGATTTGGTGCTTTATAGAACCGAATCTCTTGCTCATGAAGTCTATGAAGAGTCCCAGAAGGGTTGTGGTTTGGATGAAGCCGATCCAGATCTTCATACCTGCAGGTAGTGAGATCATGGTGTATCGGTTAAAAAAAATTAGTCCTGTTCACCCATTTATTTTTACATTAATTATTACATTTATGGATGAATATAAGGCTATTCGGATGTTTCTAAACTCAGATTTCTTGAAAATGTCACAACTCCTTGTTCTGGTCTTGAGAAACACATTTTCCTTTGGATCATTAACTTTTATTCATAATATTGGGAGTGCATATATTCGTTCTGGCCATTTCCTTCTGTTCGTGTGCGTTATAGTAGCAAGTAGCTCTGATCCAGGTAAGACCTTACAGAAACTCGGGTTGCTCTGAATGTCGGTAATAGTTTATATTGTATATCAGTCTGACCTGTTTACACATTGGCCTACAAGGAACTAAAAACTTCGATATAAATTTCAAATTTGATCAAACTGCAGCGATTCTGTGCCTGTGCAGAACTGGGAGTGGTAAGGATGGACGGTGCAGGTGATTAAAAAGCAGAACCCAGGTGTTGGCTAATTCACAGTACCCTAAATGTCAACGTCTGAGGAGAGGGATGGACTCTTATGTTGTATGGGAGGAGGTTGAGCTGTCTTATGGGAACTGTAGCAGTAAATTTATGGTCACTGGAATGAAAATTCAGAGTTTTGTGGCTAAAGTTGCAAAGTGAATGGATGGCAGTGCTAAGCACAGACTTGGTTTGACTTTCAGTCCCGTATACCACAGCACATCGTGCTTCTTTTTATTCTATTTGAACGTGACTGGAATCAGCAATTGAGGGCCTCCTCATGCTCTGAAAACTATGTTAAGATGCTCCTTTTAAAGCGTGAATTTGACAGGATTCACGGACAAATACCAGAAATAAAAACTAGGGGGCAGTGTCTTGTATTTCTCCTCAGCTGAAAGTTGCACATCAAAAGCAAATGCACACTTAGAAAGCTTTGTACATGTTTTACTGACAAGAAGAGGCAAGGATGACTGTGGGCCACCAGAAATAAAAACTAGGGGGCAGTGTCTTGTATTTCTCCTCAGCTGAAAGTTGCACATCAAAAGCAAATGCACACTTAGAAAGCTTTGTACATGTTTTACTGACAAGAAGAGGCCTGTGTTTGTGTAACACATCAGTATGATGTAGATGTTCAGCGCATCTACATCTTAACAGAGGCTGAGTGTATCTGATGTATTTTCAATTTAATTTATTATTGTTTATTTGCAAAAAAATCTGAGGGCATCATACTATTTTAATGATTAATGGCCAAGATTTCTTTATATTGTTAAAAAAAATAGTATTCCACTTTATATAAATTCAACACAAATTGTTTGAGTATAATTGTCTGAGAATAATCAGTATTCCTTTTATATAAATTCAACAGAAATTGTCTGGGAATAATAGCTACAAGAGGTTCTGTTTTGCATATCTATCATTCTTCCAGGCGGATGCTCTAAAAGCATTTTACAAACAATAATAAATACAGCTTTACAACATCCTGCTGGTGTGAATGAATATTATGAATGTTTTTTAAAATAGGAAAACTGAGGCATAGACATATTAAAGCAAAATGCCTCAAGGGTAGCCACTGGCATTACTTTGGGATGCTTCCATTTTCTTTCAGTGAAAGAAGAAGACACTACATTATCAACCACTACATTATCAAACTGGTGAAAGTGTAAGGAAAAAGTTTTATGCTGCTGTCATCACTTCTGCCTTGTTTTTCCTTGGAAGATGAGTGGTAGTCTAGGAGGATGTTTAGGATTTCAGAGAAAATCATTTCAGATTAGCTGGAAAGGGCTGTTGTGAACATCATCAGACTTTTTGCATAATGTAGTGCATTAAATATTATGACCCTTATAATTTGCAATAATGTACAATTGTATGTGAACATAACTTTTAGATGACTTTCTAAAATAAATGATGAACATTTTACATTTTGATGGTAAATCCATTCCAAATTTTCTAGACATGCATTTAAAAACATTTATCTTAAATGGGCACAGAAATATTTTAAAATGTCAATATCCTTATACCTCCGACACAATATTACAAACAGAAAGGTATAGAAAAGTTTTCCCCATTGCTGCAGATATTCAGTTTTGCTAGTGCAAGAGGAAAAGTCTTATTTCATAAGTAAAAAGCCAAAGGAGAGACATTGCATGAGATGTTAAAAGATTTTGCAGTCTTGATGAATAATAAGCAATAAAACCCACACACTAGACTCCATTATAACTGTAGCCCATAGGTGCATCCAAAGTTTGATCTAAACTCTGCTCCATGGATATAAGAAAGCTAATTGAAGCTGATGGATCGTTACAATAATGTGAAATTCCTTTGGCTCTAAACAGGGTTGGTATATTTGTAACGATTATACTAGCTGTCTTGATTTTTTGGATTCTGCTTCAGCCAGCTGTGGAAGAAAGTCTTGATGGAGTTATTGACAGTACACAAAGCCGCTGCAATTCTTTGTACCAAAAGATCTGAGATAAGCTATAGAAGGTGTAAGAATGGATATTAAAATCGGTCAGGGCTGAAAGGCAGCCCTTAGTGAAAGTATCTGTGGCATAGTTACATATCAGTGTAAAATTTACACCTCGTTTGTAAAAGGTACATTGCCTTATGTCCTTATTGTAGAAAACTTCGATTCAAGTTTCCCATATATAGCATCACTTAGCGTTTATAGACTTGGAGCTTTAGAATTCTGCCTGTGCTCCATGGGACATCCTCCTCTGCAGCAAAACAACAAAGGAAAATTTCATGTATAAGTTATTCATAAATTACTTCAAACATGAGAAATTGTTCTTTACAAATATATCATTATTGTGCATCACATGCTTATTTTATCATCTTGTAATTAGTGTTGTTTCATGATTTATAATATGCTCCTTATTTCAGCTATTTAACAATTTATTTCTAAGTTAAATAAATTAGTTGGCAGTAGAATGATCACACAGCAAATTCCAAAATGGGACCCTAGCTAATTATAGTTGCCATGTAGGTACTTCCAAATGTAATTACCTTGGAAATCCTGACACTGGGTGACAGGGTAACTTACAGTTCATTTTGCAGCACTCTAGAGCACCTTGCTGCAGATGTAAGTCAGAATGCTCTACCTGAAACTGAGCATTTACTTTTGAGTTGAGCATTAGCACTGATACACTGTGTCTCAAGGAATGAACAGAATTAAGTAAGTAAATGAGTTAAAGAAAATAGAAAGCAGGGGTCTGTGTACAACCAATTCTGATTTATTTGAATCTCATGTCTATCAGTGGTCTTAAAAATAGCTCTGTGTCAATGTAATTAGTTGGTCTGTCAACTTTTAGGGGTAGGAAATCTTACTGACTTAAATATTAGGCCTCTGAGGACTATTTTATTCTTTTCATATTGAGACCACGTTGCAAATGCTAGTGGGGCTTGCAGGACAGATATTACCCATGAAACAGTGAAGCCAGTTCCAGCAAATCCTGCTCCAGAACTTCAAGATGTGGAGTAAAAGCTGGTTCATATTGCTTCACAGGGAGACCACCTCAGTCCCTGAAAAATCAGAATGTCTTTTTTCCCCCTTGTTGTTCCTCTGATTGGAAAGTACTGCAATTTTCTCATCTTTCCCTACTTAGCTAGAAAGCTGCTTGTGGGTTTTTTCCCTTAGCTTCCTAAGTAAGCTATTGCTGACTATCCTCCGTTCTGGATGGACAGGACTCCGTTCATTTGTGTTGATGGTCTAAGAAGAGGAAGGCATTAAAGTAAAAGCTGAGCAGCAGAGTTTGAGCCCTATAGTAAAGTTATTTAATCAAATGTTTTTTCGGGTGTTCATAGGAATGCTTGATAGAGGAGTTTTGGTGGGGTTTTTTTAATGGCTATTGAATTTCAATATTTGTCCCTTAAGACTCAGTGATGGGAAGGCTTTGAGTGCAATGAAAACTTGATCAATTTTAATATAAATGCTTATTCTGAAAATAATGATTTAAAGTTTTTGTAGGGCAACTCCCTTCAAAAGATTAGCCAGGCTAATCTGATCATACTACCTGGTGAATCTATAGAAATCTTGAAAGTGCTGTATAGTTGAACTGTTTTCACAAAAGAAAATTAGTGTAATGAGTGTATATGTATTCCATTAATTTATGAAATATATATTAGTAACTATTCGGCAATACAACGCAGAAACAAAGACTTCCCTATCTCATGTGACTCTCTATCTATATGAATTAAACCATTGCATTCCAGTTTACCGTTTATGAGCATCACTACTTGTAGGTGCTTTGAGTTAGATCTTTAATAATGAGACTCAACTAGTGGATCATCCCTCCCTCAGCCTCTCTCGCCACCTCTCAGTGTATCTGTACACATGTGGCTCTACAGTAAGTAATATCTACTATAAATGGAAAGGCTAGATTTAGTATAGATCTGTCTTGTTCCTAAAAGGTTGTATGATTTACTGACTCTTCCCTGGATTAAAAGTGGTCAGGATCACCAGAGTGGTGAAAACCAGACATTTTTGCACACCAAAGATGTAGAATTCCAAGATTTAAAGTTGAATATGAGTTTGTTACAAAAGTTGTCAGTGTCACCTGCACTGAAAGTATGCTTGGATCTTTACTCCGTCTCTGCAGAACAAGGTGGCTGAGGATGCCTTTTCCAATTTTTTTTATTTAATGCCATTAATATCACTGGTTGTAAAGTTCCACAAGTGCTGAATGCCTTTGAAAATTCTCCCCATGGTCCATTAATACAAGATTATTAATGTATTTATTTGTATAGTACTTTGGGCTGAGGACACTTCTCAGATACTGGCCTAAATTGCACCTCGGAGCATACTACTGATAAAAATGGTGTTACAGAGTTCCATACAGCCCAAGATAATGTAAGCAAAGGATCTCCTAGGTCTTCACATCAAACACAACCACACATACCACATCACGTAACACTTTTCCTGACCTTGTCAAAATCCATCGTGCTGGGGAGCCCCCCTTTTGCTTCCACTGCTCGGATGAGAAGCTGCATCCCAGAACTGGACTGCCACGGGAGCTTCCTCCAGCAGCCCCTCGGCTCGCGTACAGCTGGTCATTCATTTGCCTGTCGTGGTAGTTAAATGGAAATTCTTTTCCTTCTGCACCTGATCGGTATATTTCTTAAAAGAAAATGATATCTGTAATCAGCCTCAACAGGTCACTCTCTTCTCTTTTTATCTCATCAGACAGCCTCTTCTTGCAGGACTGTTCCAGTTTGAGGAATTCTTTCCTGAACCAGGTGACCTGAAAGCTTCATAGTAAGGTGTCACCTAAAGCTTCCAGGTAGGGTCTCACCAGCGGTGTTGCACAATGGTATTAGTAGTTTTTCAACAGAAAAACCTCATCTGATACCACCTCAGTATCATTTGCCTTTCTCACGCTGGCATCAGATTGTTACCTGCAACTTCTCCTGTGATCACTCATTACACCAGAATATTTCTCCTTATCCAGCTGATAGATTTCCAGCTTACCATAAAGATTTTGTTATTAGTCTCCAAATGCACAGTCTTGCGTTTTGTGATACACCATTTCTTCACATTTGTATTATTCCAGTCATCAGGTCTTTCTCTGAGACATGCTGACTCTTTTTGTACTGCTGTACCTTTTAGCTGAGCATTGTCAACCCATCTCGTCAGCACACTGTCATTTCTCTGTTAAGGTCACAGAACTTTTGACAAAGTTTGTTTTTAAAATTATCCTGGAAGATACCCACTAATAACCTCTCTCCAACTTGAAATGCTTATTTTCAGCATTGTTTGCTGTTATATCCTCTTTGATCAGTTCCTTATGTACCATGTTCTCCTTTACTAATTTAATCTTCAATTTTCCCAGGTAGCAAATTGTCAAATTTTTCACTGGAAACCTGGCAGAGATTTTCCTCATTTCTTATAACCAGAAACCATTATTTACTTGAAGAAAAAAACAAGGTTAGGCAAACATGAATGACCAGTGAAAAATTCTTTTTTTTTATGCCATTTTCCATTCTATTTATTGAGGAATTTCCATTTGTTTCTGGTCTTTCTTGCTGATTTGCTGAAAGTTAGTCCTTGCATGCTATATTATTTATGTCTGATTAACAGGTTTTATCTCCTTCTCAACCTGTACAATTTTCTTCCTGACTTTAAGGACTGTTATTCTTCAGTCCCCATTTAGACAAGATGTTTAAGGACTTCGGTACTGGAAGTTTGAATTGAATGACTTAACTAAAAGAATCACTATATAATCCCAAAGTGAGAAATAAATAATGATTTTCTTGCTTGCCTCAGCTGTCAATTGGAATTTTTTAGCTCAGGAAAAACAGAAGTTTAGCTGATAGCAACTAATACACATTTTATATTTATTGCATTTCCCTATTTTTATGCTTTTTACACGAGTTCTGATGAAGGATTCACAAGGAAACCCAACTGGCAGTCACTTCCCTATACATTTTATCACATATCCCAATAGAGTGACATTTTTAGCATGCTTTTCCAAGTTGTTACATTAACAAATTTGCACTGATTTCTTTATCCTGTCATCTAAAGACCACCTTGTAGTAAGACAGTGAACTTTTACAGCATTCCATAGTTGATGCACTGTCTAATGTCACAAATGTCTGCTCAAATTACTTCACTAAGACTTGAGAAGAGTCTACATTGTGCCTTCCATTTGAGCTTGATTTGACAGAATCAGTCCCTGCACTAGCTCATGGCACTTATCAGTTAGTCAGCCTTCCTCAGGGAAGAGAATTTAGAGTGCACCATATTCAGTTTTCAGATCAAGCCCTGTCCCCTTAGGAAGCTATGTACTGCATTATTAAACAAGGTGCCATCAGCCGTGGCACCATGCTTAAACATTCAGTCAAATAAAAGACAACATCATTATGTTAACTCTTTTTTCACCAGCTTCATTTATCTTTCAGTGGTCTGAAATAAAACGCTAAAACAAAGAAAACTTTGCTACATCTTTCTTTTAATTTCTCTTGAAAGTGCATAAGCATGGGCAAGAAAACCTGTCTGATGTTATAAAATAATGATTCAACTTAATGCTATATGAGGTGGTTTTTTGCAAATTAGAATTTTTTAAGTTATTTGAGACCAGTATTGTTTATTTGGTCAGTTTTGTATGTAGTTCTCATATAGACTACTCATTTTGCATGTACAGCAATGCTTTTAATTTCTCTTGAAAGTGCATAAGCATGGGCAAGAAAACCTGTCTGATGTTATAAAATAATGATTCAACTTAATGCTATATGAGGTGGTTTTTTGCAAATTAGAATTTTTTAAGTTATTTGAGACCAGTATTGTTTATTTGGTCAGTTTTGTATGTAGTTCTCATATAGACTACTCATTTTGCATGTACAGCAATGCTGACGATTCATTTTATATGTACAGCAATTCTGACGATTGCTGTAACTTTAAATATATCAAAGACAGAAAAGTTACTTCAAGCTAATAAATCTCAATGAGAGAAGAAATCGGTCATAAATGTAAAAGTCCCTTTATAAAATATATTACCTGTTATACCATCAGTGCACTGTGCAATAAGGTATAAGTAGATTGTGATCAAATTATGCACACAGCGTCAAGAATTACGGATCCTTTAAAGCATTTTATGTCATTTCAATTAAACTGAAAATCACACAGGAGGGAGATGTGCTCCCTCTTCAAAGTGAGTAGATTCCAGATATATACTTTAAGATTTGCATTTTAAATCTCCTTGGGTCTTCTCCTTATATTCAAAGTGAGTTTTGTACATCTTTATTTATCTTGTCAGACCAGAAATTGTCAAGATTCTCTGTGAAAAGGGAAGATATCCTTTTTAAAGCTTCATGTTGATATAAATATGAAAATGGATTAAACTCTGCTTCCAATTTTCAAACATATGTACTTCAATGAATATTAAATGGTAGACCCATATCATCATCATGACTTATTTACTTGGTAGAGTTTTTATCAAAAAAGGACTGGAGTTTGCTGTGGAGCGTGAAACTCCACTGTAATTGAGTTTAGAGTGGTAAAACCACTAAAGAGGCCATGGCCCCAGAGAGTTCCCTGAAACCCACCTGTCAGCTGGTGTTACATCACTGATCCAACAAGCCGTGCCTTCCTCTTCCCGCTAAAGACTTCTGTGGCAAAAAAAAAAAAAAAAAAGATGAAAAAACACCCGAAGTTGCTCCTAGAAAAAAAAACCCTCCGCAACAGCTGCACAGTGTCAGCAGAAATAATGATCTGAAACTCAGCCTCCAAGGGATGCTAGTCTGGGTCCTAATTCTGTAAGGTGTCATTTCTTTCATTGCAATGCCATTAAGCATGAAAGTAATGGAGAGGACATGAAGTATTCTTTCACCAAAGTATAACAAGAGAGAGAAAGGGTACTTCAGGATATTGACAGGAAAAGGTGCCTTGTTTTGCTAGAAGGGTCGTCTTAAAGGAGCCATGCATAAAAATGGCAATTTAATTCTCACCATTTTACCATCAAAATTGCACATTTTAACATTGTAGCTTTTGAACATGTATGTTCACATGAAAATTGAAATTGTAAGCAGGTTTAGTTCCATAGTTTCTTTGGGTTAAAAGCAGTTTCTTGCAGGTGGATTGAATGACTCAGAAGACTAATACTAGACTACTTTAAAATCATTGATGAAATCAGTCCTCAGGTCAAGTGCTCTGCCTGCAGAACTCCATTTACTTCAGTGGAGTCACATCTGTGCGGGATCTGGTTTTAAGCCAATAATGACTGTTGATATTTAACAAATGGTTCACTAGCCTGTTTTCTGTCCAGCAGACAGTTACATCTGAAGCAAAACCCCCTGCTATAATTTAAGCACCTGCACTAGCCTTTTTAGCAGGGATGAGGAGGCAAACGACACGGGAAATAGCTTCTTTGTGAAACTCAAGGTCATTCCTGCACCAAAATGTCAAGGCGAGCTGGCAGGGCCGTGCGAGCAGTTTTCCAAAATGGCGCATTTATTCTATTTTTGGCATGAAAAGAGGCTTTCGTCTTCAGACTGTCAAGTAAGTCCCTTCACAAAAGCGAACACCTAGCTTCAAAGACAGCTAAATGCCCGAGCCTTATTTAAGAGCTTACCTCCACTGAAATCACTGACGTTGATTGCTCTGACGTTGGATCAAAGTCTATGAAAGAAAAGATCCCAAATGTTTTCTTTTGAGAAGATGTAGCTGATCATATCGAGCCCCTTTTTCAAGAAAGGGAAAGAAGCTGCTCTGTTAGGCTTGGATTTGTTTCAAAGATTGTGACTGGCAGATGCATTGTTCCGAAAACTACTCCTGCCAGTTTTTTTATCTATTACACCTACATTAATATTCAGTGCAAATGAGTCCTCGGTTTGGTCTTTGAATTACTACTGTGATCGTCGGTGATGAAATTGAGAAAGGATATGATATTTTTCCTATATCTTTGCTGCACATCAAAGTCTGAAATGGTGCTTCCTACAGGAGATGTGCTGCTCTCAGAGCTGTCCTGCTGTAACGTGCTTCAAAAATAGTTCTGGGAGGAACATTACAAATTGCTGTGCGTTGCCTACTTGACCTTGGCATGCAGGCTTACTACAAGTAGTAGCTCCGAACTGGATCACTGCTGGGAAAAGGATACACAGAAACTTCCAACCAGCTCAGGGAGTGATTTGGACTCCCAGCCTATTCCTGAAGAAGAATAAGGCTGTTGTTAGTGTGGGTGCTCTCCTACCTGTACGGAGGTATATTTTCTTTAAATCAGAGAAGATGACTGCAAATTCAGTGTCTCCCAATGTTTCCGCTTGCTTTCAACTTCAGACTCAGAGTCTTGAGTGATTACTTATGAACAACATCGAACTGAAGATAACAAATCTCATGTCCCTCACTGAAGAAACCTTCTAATTGTACATCTTTTCAATATTCTATGCATTTTTACAACCAAGGAAACCTTTAGGCACATAATGAAATTAAAAAACGTGTGTGTTGAGAAGAAACACACCTTTTGTCTTTTGATTTGATCTTAACATAAAGAAGCATGCCTTTTTCTTTAAAGGATGCAGCTTAAACATTTAAAAATATCACTTTTGCTGTACTATAAATAATTCTAATTTTAGTATTGATATATCAAAATAAACTTTACTCCCCTGCCTTGATAGTTTACGTTTCTTGAGAGGCTATACCTCACGCCCATCGGTGAATACTTTGGTCTGTAGTACTGCGGTCTTGGGTGTGGTTTCATTTGTTCTTAAACCAGTTGAACTGTGGGCTGCTGCTAAAAGGGTGATGTTCCTTGAACGATCAGGCTGCTGTTCCTGCCCCGATATCTGCCGCAGGGTGTCATTTTTGGTGGCTATCTATCTGATAGAAAACTTTTTTTCCCCCCAGTTAGTTTTCAGTTGGATCAACTCACTGACCTGGCAAAATCTGATGCTGCAGGATCACTGGACCTGACATGAGGAAAGTGGTGGGAGCACGGCACCACAGGAGGGCAATCTGAGTGACTTTTTTTGGCAACAGTCTCAGTTACACAGGCTAAGATGTATCATGAAGTCACTTGCAGTTAATAACAGTGCTGTTTTATTACACTAAACAAACAGGGGAAATGTGACTCCGTATCTCTGAACTACCCTCCTTTTTCTCCCCTTACTTTGCCCGCTAGTGTAGTGCCTGCGTTCACATCAGCCTTAATTTTAGCAATACATCAAGAATATGAGAGATGCTTAAAATAACTGTTTCTATAGATTTTCACAGGCAGCCTTTTTTACGTCTCTCTGACTGCTGTACAACTTCTTGCCTCCAACCCTGCTCACCCACAACGTTTTTTGGCATCTTTATTTGAGGGGTCCAAAATGGAACAACTGAAGAAACAATGACACCTTACCCCAAAGAATTTACATTTTGATATTTGTGGGAATGCACCAAATTTCAGGTGTTCATACTTGCTCTTACTGTGCCATGAGAGGTTCTAGCGATTGCTTAGGAGAACAGCATGGTAACGTATGTTAGAAGTTTATGCTCCTCAGTGATAACAGAGTATTTGTGCTAAGACAACTGCCAGAATGAAAGTGGCGCTGTGGGTTTGGCCCCAATATCTGTGTTCCTGCTGATATCTCATCACTGAATATGGAGTAGCTGACAAGAACCAAAAGAACAAAAAATGGCAGTCTGCATGTCTTCAACTTTCATCACCCATTTTGCTATTGTATGAGGGTGGTAATTGGGTTATATTGTCCTCCTTACTGGAGCTTCAGGAAAAGTATGTTGTTACAATCTGTTGCACAGCAAGCTGGGCTATCAGTTCCAGCAGTTTACTGAAATAAGTGGTCATCACAATGTCCACAGTATATTCCAGGTATTTTATTGTAATGTTGGGCAGCTCTGTTTCTGCAGAAGAGTCATTACTCTTTGGATGTGCTCGTTATCAGGGGCTGATCGGCAGCTTTCAAACAAAAGATGTTCACAAATTGTTCACACGTACTGCCCAAACATCGTGGAGGTGAAAAATTATTATTATTGTTGAGCCTTACATTTCATACCCAAGCGTGGTATCGGTAGCCTGTCCAGTAAGTGATGAAGGATGTATTACAAATATTGTAAACATTGCAGAGATTAATTAACGCTTCCCCTTCGACAAACAACATCCAACACTAGATGGCACGCTTGGCCTCAGGATCACAGCCACTTCTGCATGTCCTTGCGTTGCCCAAGTGTCCTCGCGTTTTGGACTTTCTTTTCCGCAATTTTAAAATAAGAAAGGTAGGTGATGTTACAGAGCACAGCTGGGCCACCCTAGTACAGTAGTTTTGAAACTGTCTCCTGTGATCCTCCCCAGGCTGCTTCTTTCCACAGATTTTGAAAAATTCAAAAAAATCCCTTAATATGGAAAGAAAATATCACTGAAATAGTAACATTAGAGGAGAAACAGGAATGAAAATCGTAGAGTACTAAGAATAGTAACATTTTTTAAGCAAACAGTATTTAATTAAAAAAAAATAAGGAGAAAGGGGATGCAAAACTATTTTCAACAGGCATTTTCCTCCTCTTCCATTCCATCTCCATCATCTATTATTCTTATACTGGTGGATTAAAAATGGTTATGTAAGCGAAAAATAAATTGCTTCATGTCGGTTTGATCCAAAACAAAATTTTACTTTATTTTATGACAATTCTTGATTTTATCATTGAACCAAAACTCCATAATTTCAATATCCCTAAGGCAAAGTGATACACTTAGCCTCTGTCTATGTCAGGAACTAGTGGGACATAATGGGATTGGGATTAAAGAGCAAAATGGATGGAGCTAAGGATCCAATGTCCACGCAAAATGAGTTTCAGGGAGGTTGCTTCAACTAACTCTAATCTGCTTCTGTGGGCTGAATGCCCATATATCAGATGAGGTCTTGGAGCTCAACCTCTGGTTTAATTGCATTGGCCTTGATGATCTCTTGAGATGCTTTCCAGACCATGGTATTACAAAATCTTGTTCAAAGCCTGTTTTGGTTATGCCTGAAAAGCACATACTATCTTTCCCTTGTATAGTACTTAGAAGTTCTTAGAAATTAAAATCTTGTTTTTGATGCCATCAACACAGTGTGCAGACAGCTGGGTTTCTCTGTACTTCTCTCCATCACTCAGCTGTAGAAAAATGCATCTCGCTTTGCTACCAGGAATAGAAGCTTTCATGAAGTCCTTGTCTCACTAAAGTATCTTTTGGTGTTCTTTACCTCACTTTTATGTGAAAATGCATCTATCTCTGTGGTATTTGTGCCTCATCCTTTTCCATCGTGGGAGGCCTGGCCACACAATCCTGATGCTGCATTGATGATATCCGAGTACAGACCTCTGCCATTCTGTTGTAAACCTTCTCTACTTAGCTGGGATTATTATCAGGGAATGATCTCCCCAGTTAGAGCCTTGGCTCAGACGTTTCTTCTTGCTGAAGGAAGGGAATCCAGACACAAAGCACGGCTTTCTGTCGGAAGCTAGGATTCCTGTCCTGGCAAATGCAGGCATTGAACAGAGTGCAAAACTATTTTTTGCACTCTGGTACCACTCAGTACCAATGTTCATACTAAATGTTTTAAAATAATTCAGCACCAATTCTTTCTAAATTTCTGCCTTTCCACCACTGTAATTTAAATAATTTTACCTGCATTATTAATGATTTACATTGACCAAAGTGAGAAGGAAATCAAACCACTGAAATCTTAGAAAGTAAAAAGGGACCTTACTGTACTGTCCACACTAATAAAAAATCTATTGATTTTAGTAGTTCAGCATCCTAATTTTTAGAAGCACTGAAATATCTCCCGGCTGGATAAAAAAACGCAGGAAAGGCAGCCCTGTCTAGCTGACACAAAGTCAGAAACCTAATAAAGGGAATGCAGCATTGGAAAGTACAAAAGTCAACATGTCAACATAAATCAGCTTTGTCAGAATGAAACAGATGAGTCCATTTGTTGGTAGATCAGATTAACGTAAATCAAGGCAGTATAAAGGTTACACATTATAGAGATTTGTGCCTGGTAAACTTTCAAAGTGTGATCAGAGATAGTAATCATCTGGCAGTGGGAATAAAAAGTCAAAGTGAAGCTTAAACGCTGAATGAAAAATCAGTCCTGTTAATGTCTAACACACTGGGGTCAAAAATTCGTAAGAGTCCAGCTGTGAAAATAAGATGGGAGCTGTGTTAGTTTTCTCCATTCTGTATCTCACATTTAAGTGTTGTCAGCTGATGAGGGTTTGTCCCTTGAGAATTGTCATGGGGTAGTTTAGTCCATGTAAAGTGAAAATTTTGCATCACATAGAGGATCTTGTGAAATTCTGTAAGGCATGAGGACTACACGCTGAGATTCATAATGGCAAGGAAGGAACAGCAGAAACAGTAATCTGCCACATGCCCTTATCTAAAAGTGGTTCTTGACAAAAGAAGGCAGCATGTTTGCAGTGTGGAAGCTATCAGAATCTGTGACACATTTTAGCAGTCAGTGGTTATTAATGGATAAAAACTGGTAACTTTAGACTGATGCTGACATGTAGAACTGTTTAGAATAAATATAAATCCCAACGGACCCATTCTTTTCACGCCTTTCAGTATTATTTCTGTTTGTGGCATCGGGTAAAGTTCCATTACTGGGTCAAAGATTTGATGTAAACAAGCAATAAGCTCTCCAGCAGGATTTATACACTGAGAAAACTTGAATTAAGAAAACAACTCACATGCAGCTCCTTTAAGGCACATGTTGCATACTGTCTATGCAAATACTTTACAAAGCTTTTTGTACTTTGTCCATTTTTCCCCTTTGTTTTCACATTATGGACTCACAATTCATTGTTTATATCTCCAGAATACTTTGTCCATTTTTCCCCTTTGTTTTCAAATTATGGACTCACGATTCATTGTTTATATATCCAGAGATTTCTAAATTTATGTAACATTTTAATATCATGGTTTTACTGCGTACTCAAAGGAAAGAATCTAAATCAAGCAAAGAATGAACTTTAAAAGAAATGAGTGCAGTCCTGCTTCTTTTCTAAAAATTATTTGCAATCCTTGGCAAATCATTTAATCTCTGTGATCCAAATTCAGACCTATTTCAGAAGCACTTTCCTCTGTATTTGGCCCCACTAGCTTATTTTTAATGGGTGATGCTCTCCAAAGAGTAAGATGCTAATAAGCACATGAACATGTCACATCTATCTATAAGGGATGTATTACGTACTTGCAAACTACATTACACAAATTGTTTATTTAAGGTATTCAAAGGATTTTCCAACATGTATTTGTTTAGTATATTTAGCCTCATCTTATAAACGGGGTATTGAGTGACATAAAAACTGAAGGCAGATGATGTCACTACGTAACTTCTTCTCTTGTGATGGTCTAAATGTAATTGAAGGAAAGTTGTGAGGGTTTTGGCTGAGGCTGATGTGCTTAAGAGCACAGCCTATGAGCCCATTTGTTTCCCCAACTCTATGACTACCTACTTGTGAGTAATTGAAGCTTTGGAAGCTGGAAGTCACAGTCTGAAACAGTGATTTGTCCAAGATAACAGTGACAGCTGTGACAAAGTCAAGCTAAAAATACCCAAGTACCCCAATTCTCCGTTTCCTGTTCTGGTTACGAGGTCATCTTGCCTCCTGCCTTATAACTATAGCGAGAGCATCATTTCAACAATAAAAATAAAGTTCTCATGCATCTATTTATCCTTTGAAAATACAAACTGAGAATAATGTACATAACTAGCATGAGGTCCTGGTATCAGAAGCACAGGTTCTATTACTCTTACTTGTTAAGTATATTTTACTGAATATTCCCATGACTCCCATGTAGAAGACAGTACTACCCTTTGTGAATAAAGGTGATACATGCTTTCCAAATTATCAACAATGGCTTTAACTTTTAAATAAACCACTCAAGGGCCAACTGACTTATCCACGACATTAAGGGAAACACACTGAGTTGCACAAGTTTCCTCAGCAAGTCATGAGGAGCTTGACTTATTGTTCCTGACTTATAGTTCTCATTTGGGAAAAAAAAGTAAAAATCTTACATGACAATAAGACAAACATCAGTGCTGATGAGGTGGAAAGGTCATAGCTAGGATCATGAAATGTAGAGCTTAATATTCAGAATGGCAATGAAAGACAATGAGTGACACAAAAGCCGAGGGCAGATGATGTCACTTCATACCTTCTTATCTTGTGGTGGTTTAACTGACCATAGATTGTCATGGGGTGGTGCCCTAACCTAATAAAACATGAAGTTGGTTAAAAAGCTACTAACAATAAAAAGATCTACAATTAAACTAATAACGAAAGTAATTTACTTCCATTCAGAAGGGCTTCAATTTAATTTGACAATTACTTCTGTGGAAATTATTTTATTTGCCACATAAACGTAGCCAACTCAGAAATGGGACAGAAAGCTTTTAGCAGTTCAGAGTAACAGATCACCAGTTAATGACATAAAATGAGAACCAAAATATGCTACGAGAATAAGAGTATAATGTATAGTAAGTGTAGTGAAATGCCAATGTCCTGAGAGGGAGGCAGTCATTGCTAGGGTAATTGGAAGACAAACCTGGTCCTGTGGCATTAGGAGTTACGGTAGACCTAGAGAAGAAGGAGGGACGATACTGGGTCAGAGGTAGGAGCTCTCAGTGAGCATTATCAATGAAGGGAAAAGTACAGTATTGGCAGAAAGATCTGCGGACAAGTAATGAAGGCAACCACAGACTTGTAGGGTAAGTGAAAAATCTCACTGAAATAATAGTTGTTGTTTTAGACTGAGTGTACTCAAGCTGGCTTTCACTCCAGACGTGAAGTGAAATTGTCTTGAAATCTTTTATTGTAACTTTCTAACTTCATTCACTGGTGCTGATTCAGTACTGCTGGGTACCGACTGAGACTGAAAAATACAGCATGGGGGGAAAAGTACTCCATCCTGCAAACATTTGAGTTTTCTTGGAAGTTTCCCATCTGAATACTGACCTGGCCTGACCCCATTTAGCTTGTGAGATCTGATGAGATCAGAGCCTGAGGTTATGGCACTAAACTAAGAAAAGTGATAACAAAACAAAAATGGCATGATTGACAGGGTAGTAGGCTGAACACAATAAACCTATGGAGAACTATGTGTATGTATTCCACTCCTTAATATCCTCTTTGTAGATAAGAAAAATAAGCCTTACCCTGGAGCTAAAAGAGTAATGGGATGAGGGCTGCCTGCCTTACTTGATGGCCATAAACAATAAGTATATTATACAAAGATGGATTACTGAAATGGAAAGTGGGTACTCATGAGATGCTACCTTGAGGCAGGACTGAAGCAGGAGCCATCCTGGACTCTTGTGCTGTATACAGTTACCTCCTTTTGGTGGCCCTGTGTTTCTCAGTAAGCTGTGATATGACCCTGCGTAGTCCAACTTTAGTGCTTTTCACTGTCAGGTTCATTGAGGCTATAGAAGATTATTTTGCTTGGAGAAAAAAAAAGATATGTGAACAAGTCACTGAAAGCATTTACAGATAAAAGAAGTAGTCAGCAGAAAGCTGTCTAAAGAGGTTTCTTTTGTAGTGCCCCAACAAAAAGCAGCTACTTATGACAATAGAAAAAATGGCAATAGAAGAGTTACGTAAGGAAGCTCAGGTTTCTTTTTTTGTGTCCACGTTTTTCACTAATCTTGCAAATTATTGAGACACATGCTATTAAGGTTGTGATGTAATTATACTGAACTCATTTAAGAAAGCTGTAATGACAGATTTTTCCCTCTGCAATGACTACTGGAAGTAACTTCAGAAATTAGGCCAAGTTCTGATGTTACTTCGTAGTGTAATAAATAGGGAGAAACTCCATTAATTTCAGAGGAATTGTTACAGATCGTTACCAAATACCTATAGTTGTTCAGTGCTCAGAGCCTCTATTTTTCAGTTTTTCAGAGAACTAGTGTATTTTCTAAACATCTTGCATTTTATGTGCAAGCTGAAGGCTCATATAGATCTTCTCCTTGCTTGGAACAAGCTGGGACAGATCAGATGTCCCCGAGCCTTTCTCCTCCAGTATTCCAGTTCAAGATAGAAATGCAAATACATTTAATTAGAAATTACACAAAAAGCTTCCTATTTTAGAGATTCAGAGCTGGTTTGCGATTTCTGGATGTGAACTAGAGCTGGTGGGAATTTTTCTGCTGAAACAACTAATGGAGAATTGGATTTCTGAGGGAGCACAAAATTCCATCAAAGGGAAAATACCTATTTATAAAATTATAAATGAGTAAAAGTTGCTGATTTAATACATTTTAGACTAGCTCTGGTGAGGATCTCACAGATCTTCTGGCCCTGTTAAATGGAATATAAAGGCCACAAATGTTTGGCTTATTTTTAGTGCAACCTGGAATACAGGGATTTTCCTCTTTACTAAAAAATCTAAAGTGATCATCTTCTGTGCTTTCAGAGGACATGAATTAATTTGGAAAGCAATAGATCATTTTCCTGGTGACTTTTCCAAATACAGTTTTATTTCCTTGTGAGGCATACTTGTGAGTGTTATTGTTTGACGTTCTATATAAAACTCAAACGCAATAAAATATAAAATTCTTTTAGTACTGTTATCTCAGTTGTTGCAAAGTACTGGCTTCAGTCAAATTTGTAGGCATAGTTTTGCAAGTACTGAGAAGTCACTTGCTGCCTGAGAATAGAATCACTACAGCAGGGATGCCTAAAATCTGGAATACAAATCGTTTCATAAAGGCAAAGTGGTCCAACCTCAAGTCTTTGTTACTAAATTCATGCATAGGCTTTTCAGGCATCTGAGGCTACTTCTTGGGAAAGATGATATTGGACAAATCCATGATTAGAGCCTTTGTAATGTTAACCATCCCTACTGCGCTGGAATTGATTACACACATTTGGTGAAAGGCAATTTGAATAGTAAGTCACTTAGTCATATTCTCGTTTTCACACACCATTCAGCTTCCTACTGTCCTTCTGCTCATTCTTTTCTCTTTTCTCGCAGCAGTATGCACAGCATGTCCCCACCATTGTTCAGCATAGTTTAAGATGGCATTAAGATAGAAAGATTGGTGTAAACATGCGGAAAAAGTTCCCAGTGAAATGTCCAGGCTCCTCCAATGCACACGCAGCAACAGCTTCCTAACGTCCCCAACAAAATGGAGAAATTAGCAGCATTTTACTGAAGAGGTGAACTAATTGCTGCAAACAGGTTAAAGCCCAGTCCTACAAGTGGCTGGGCATTCTTAATGTACCAGTGAAGATTGAGGGAACAGAGCATACTCAGCAGCTATATCTCTTAAATTTGACCACTTAACTGAAGAAACTCTGTTTCCTGCTATGTAGAATATTTGGGGTTGAAAACTAACCTGAAGATCAGAACTGGGCCAAAACAGAACCCAGAGCTCAACTCTAAAGCTACATCAGATTTATCTTTTTAACCATTAGATTAAATTTCCATGTATGCACACGGTGAAGTGTGAACTTTGCCAGATTGTAAAATGTTTTGGTTCTCTTTTTACAAAGAGCAGCATCATAGGAAGTCTCAAATCTAAACAGATCTTTGTCCACTATTTCAAGCTCCATGGTTTTCTCTTTCCTTTGGGGCTCTTACTACTACATGGCCTCTCACAACTGGCCTCTCACACTGACGTTTATGTCACTCAGATATCAAACACTAGGATTGATTGTTTTTGTTTAAAACAAGATTGGCTGAACTGCACGGCAGCACTTACTTGTAGCTACCAGGAGCCATGGGTGTAACAGCTTTGAGGTCTTTTCGTGATGGCAAGGCTGTATGCTGAGAGCTGGGGAGAAACATCTGTAGCTGACAGCACAGTCTTGATTAGAGGTATTTAGCCAGAGTCTGAAGCTGCAAAGTGGTGTATTCCTCAATACGTGAGGTGTATCAGCATGGCACAATGCAGTTCTGAGGCATGAAATGTGAGCTGCTAAAATGAGTTAAGGGCCAGCAGTATTGCTACGTTAGCACAGAGCTTTGCACAGGCTTAAAAAGCCCATGTTTCTTGTAGAATTGATGTTTGGCCATCTGAGCTACCTGCCCCAGTTTAACATGCACCTGAAGAAGTGCCAGTGCAGGTACAAAACTACAAGGTGGTAGGATGCAGCAAGACAGAGGGGAAAGCAGGACCGCGGAAGTATCGTCTCAGAACACCTTGGGCTAATTAAGATGAAACTGCACTCTCAGGCCAACACCTGCTCCTTGGAGCTGAAGACCTCATTTACAACTGCATTGTGCAGTCCTGGTAGTCCCTTAGGTCTGCTCATGCTCTCACTGCAGCCAGCAATAAAATTTCAGTTGAATTAAGGCTGGGCAGTACCGTCCCAACATCTGGGAGCAGAGGCATTACAAGAATCTCCAAAGCACCTGAGAGAAGTGGTATCTTCAGAAGCTGTATCCCTGCAGGAGCTAAAAGTGCTGAGATCTCACAGGCTGCATGTCAGAGATCTATAGAGATAAGCTGAAGGGACCCTCTGGTTTGTCTTCTTGTACAGCACCGGGCAGAATTTCTCCAGTTATCCTGGTTTTATTCCATGTATCAAGTGGTCAACACACAAAATGAGAGGGAGAATTGTAAATAATGTACTTCCTATGTGAAGCCCAGCAAAGGCCAGATTTTCACCGTTAAGTGGGGCTCTGTATTTGCTATCTTTTGCAGGCATATTAAAAAAGGTGTGAACAATCATTGTGCATCCAATGAACCTACCTTTTAGAAATGCATTCCAGTCTTGGAAAGGTTTGATACATCTGCTGTGTGGACTGGAGGGTGCACATCGTAATTTCTTCCCTGCCTCTGTGTCAGGCAGCATTCCCTAGCATTCCTTCTTTCCAGTAAATAAATCCGTGCATAAATAAAACCCTAAAAATCGTTACTCTTTGATAAATATTTTAGTAACTATTCCTGCTTGCACAAGGCTCTCTTTGGTTCCCCTGAAGCCAGATCTGGCCCACATAGAGTGAAAATGAGGCTGTCTGCTCAACATGCAAAACTCCTTATGTTCTAGCTAAACAGTAAGCATCAAGTAAAACGAAAAGGACTTTTTCTTCCTTTGTCTTCCAGCAATGTTAGCTTAGACAGCCACCAGCACATGATCATTTACATAAGGAGGGAACTGCAGAGCTGCTGCCAACTGCCCATAATGCCTGCCAAAAACAGATGTTAGATGTTACTGTTAGAATAATGTCTTCTTCAGCTTGACATGTGAGTGCTGCAATCTTTATTTAAAAGGAAGAGGAAAAAATATGGTTGAATTAATGAAATGAAGCACACAACATATGGTCTGAAAAAATCATAATGTAAGGGAAAGTGCTAGTTGTCCAATTGCCTAAGACTGCTAAAACTCAGCTGGGTGGATTTGTCACAGAGAACTGTCCTGGTCTGTCATGTAGATGGATCTGGTGACCTAATACGTCTGGTGTATTTTTCATTTTTACGTGCTGCAATCTTTATTTAAAAGGAAGAGGAAAAAATATGGTTGAATTAATGAAATGAAGCACACAACATATGGTCTGAAAAAATCATAATGTAAGGGAAAGTGCTAGTTGTCCAATTGCCTAAGACTGCTAAAACTCAGCTGGGTGGATTTGTCACAGAGAACTGTCCTGGTCTGTCATGTAGATGGATCTGGTGACCTAATACGTCTGTTGTATTTTTTACATTTTTACTCCCATGCCTTCACATCGATTTTTAAATAGTTTCCAAAAGGCAGTTAGTAAAACTGTAAAGCTCTATATGGACCAGGATGGTGCTAAATCCAGCATTCTTTGTTACCAAAAATCTACATGTTAAGTACCAGGCAGCCTTATCACAAAAACTGTGATTTATGCTTGGGTTTTGCTATCATTTTGCATGAATCCTGGGGGCTCTATAAAAATACAATTGAGATAAAGCTTTTGTATCTTACCTGTGAGGTATTTTTATTCATATATCTTACAGGAAAAGAAGGAACCTGTCTGGAAAGGTGAACAATATTATGATTTATTACTTTGCCTGTCTTCCTGTAAGCAGGGAACTAAACCTCTTGGTCTATAGAGCTGAAAAGCTGACTTATATTGCAGTCAGCCTTATATAGTCAGCCTCTCTGAAGACTTATATTGATGCTGGTTCTGTGGGGTCGGTAGAACCAATGAACCCTCGTTTTTGCATTTGTATTTTGAGGTTGAGCTTTCACATGGCCTCAGCCATGTCTAACTGGTTAGTTCACTCTTCAGCCCTTCCTTTGGTTAATAGCCACACTGTCTTTTCTTGCCAGCCAGAGGTTGTGGGAACTTAACATCCCTGAGACCGCTGTCCCTTGCCTAAATGTCAGTGGAAGTGGTTAAAAAAAAGTCATAAGGAATACAGATAGATGTGCGGGCACACATACTGCATGATCTCATCAGCATTGTTTCTTCAGGAGAACTGGCTAAAATGGGTTCGGATCCTCAGCTTTCATGTGCTGTGATTTCATTGCAGGCCCTGTAGTAAAAGCAATTTGCACTTACGAGGTGTCTGTCCCCAGATGACTAGGAGATAAGGCAGAGTCTCTCTCTCTCCCGCTGCAGGATGCTCCTGCAGTTTTTAGGACTTCAACTCAAAGCTGCTCTGTGGAAAAAGCAGCCGCCTAATTGCACAGCTGCCTGCTCTACCAGGGCGTGCAAACAAAGTGCTGCCATCTGCTTCTGAAGATAGATGGGACAAGAAGCATGTGAGTGCTTTGTGTCCCCTCTACCCCCCTTTTCTTCTCCTGGACTGGGAAAGGTGGCTGTCAGGGTGTTCCGTGAGCATTAGACTCTGGTGGGCAGGTTTGGAGGAGCTGGGCTCTGTGGCCAGGTCACGGCTGGCAGGAGGGGAAGCCCTCGTCCCCTTCTTCTCACACCCACCATGTCTGTGGCAAACTCTGGTGCTCCTCTGCTCCTTCAGGGCGCTGTTTTAACTGATTAACATGACATTTTAGGTGTGTTTTGTTACTTTTTACGGCTCTGGTGAACGAAGGCAGCTCAGTGAAGAGTCCGACGCATACCAGAGCTTCCTCCAGAGAAGAGGAAGAGGGAATGGGATTGCACATTTTGGTAGCACTGGTGTGTAGGGTTGGCTCAGCCATCTTGCTTAAAACCACCAACAGACTGTGTTGAGATGTTATCACCACAGGAGGGTTACACAGCCATTACGCTTTGTGATATGGTTTCAAAACTGCAATAATCTTGGCTTTTGGTCATTCTGGTTCTTTAAGCATTTTTAATCCCTTTCCTCTTTCAAATTACAGGCTGTTTCTCCAGCCATTTGCAAAGGGACCGGGGGAGGACGCAATAGGGAAATGTGTGCTGATGCAGCTCTGCAACAGCACACTGATGTGGAGCTTTAGCTGGATGCAAAATACACTGTGTTCGGCAGTTAAGCCCTTTTTCTTTGCATCCTCCTATCCAAAGAAGTATTTACATGAAATGTCAGTCACCGTGTGGAATTATATGAGAACTAATTATCTGTGGAGAATGATTTGGCCCTATTAATTATGGGTCTCACATAAGAAAAAAAATAGGCCTAATGATTTTTTTAGCCAGTGAACTAGGAACTCATCGGCATTAAATATCAATAATGGTTTTGTTGAATACAGATTGATGACCTCTGACAAAAATTATAGGAGAAACTTGTATCATTTTGTCTTATTATAGCCTACTAAGACCTTAGTCAAGATCAGGGTCTTATTTTCTTAGGCTGTCATGCAAGGGGTTAAAGCTGATATTTATCAGATTATTGTTTGCAACCAGTCATGAATGAATAAGGCTTTAATGTATGTAGAGTCAGAAATAACTAATGTTAAAATACAATCGCAAATCAAATACAGTATTTCATGAGACAGTTAAAACATTATGTCTAATTAAGTCTTCATTTAAACATGTGTGTAATTTTGTTGTTCAAATTTATGTGCAGCCTTGTAGACTGTTCCCTGCAGTGAATCATGGTGCCTGTTTGTATCTTGCCATTTGGTAAAGGAAATCTTGAATTTTATGTTTTGCAGATATAGTCAGATATAAACAAAGTCCTAAGAAGTTTTCTGGGTTATTCAAAAGCTGTATATTTCACCGAGAAAAATGGTGTATTTTTCATATTGTACTTCTAAAATATGCTGTAAGCATTTTCTTGCCCCTGTGCTTTCTCTCTCTCTTCTCACATTGTTCCCCACCTTTTCTGAATGGCTGCAAAGCACAGTACTGGCACGGCACATTTGCTGGAATAGGATCCTCTCTAGGGGAAATAGCTTCTTGGCTGCAAGGGAAAGTCATACTTAAATACCAACAAAATAGAGATCACCACCACATATGTGAATTTGTGACTGTAGCATAAATATATGAATAAGATGAAATGGCAACCCGATTTTTTTTTCTTTTGGGGTCCTGGAAGTCAAAGCAGAAATTGAAAAAAGGTTTGGATTTTTCTTTTGCAAATTATGAGTAACATCTAGCCGTTACCTTTCTGTGTTGCCAAAAGTGTTTTAGGAGGTTGGCTGAAGTAAACCTGAAGACACCTCATGGTACCCAGCTGTTATAGAACTGCACATGTGCTGAATGCACAGTATAAGAACACCATGTCAACAACAGAGATGATCCTCCTGCAGTAGGACCGTTTGAGATAAAGGTTGATCTAGCAACAGGATAAGCTGGTCTGTAGCTTCTTTTTGAAAAAAAGCAGTATCCATACATGCTACTTAGTCCAGCATGTGTACTCTGCTGTCTTGCCTGCATTAGGATCTTAGCGTTTGTTGTGCTATTGAATCTAAAAAATATCTATGTCAGGCTGAGGAGAGATGATGTGAAGGAGTCTCACAGGCAGTGCCCTAAGACTCACAGGAATTCTGTAGAAGGGGAGTGAAAACCACAGATTCAGTAGGACAAATCCATCAAGAAATGTTTTTCCTGAATTAATGCACTATTGCAGAATGATTTTCTCATGGATAAAATCGGTGCAAGCTTAATTTTTGTTCAGATATTTTACTGATGCAATGACAACCTTACTGCTGCTCGAAACGGTAAACCTGTGATGGAATTTGCTTTTGGGAAACAGTGCTATGGTAGGAGCAATTAACATTGTAAAGCAGATGATTCTCAGTTTTCAGGCAGTGATGTTGGATGGTAGATCAAGGAAACACATTGGCACGTTCATCCTTCACCCAATTCCTTTGAGGGTGGACACTTAAAATTAAAAATAAATGGCAAGAGAAGCATAAAGAGAACTCCCTACAACTGGGACTTTGTGTTTTATACTTTAGAAAAATCATTTCACCTACTAGCTTGGCTGGCAAGGTTAAGAACTGTAGTTAAATAGAACGGGAAAAAAACCCCAACAGGAAAATGATAAACAGGAAAAACCTTCAAGAGGTTTCATTGCAAGTATTTTCCACAGCTGCGCTGGAAATGCGTGGCCTCTGCTCTGTGATACTTTCTTGGCCACCACAGATCTAGCATCAGGCTTTGGTAAGATCTGGGCTGTAGAACTGGACCTGATTAAGGAGAAAAGAGCAAGTTAAAAAAAGAAATAGAATACATACAGCCACTATTCACACCTGGATTGTAGGTCTTTTTGCTTTGCTCATACGAGAAAAAGAAGACAAGTATGAACACAATGGAGGCAGTTTATTCATTAACGGCAAATCATTGCCTCTTTCCAGAGGTAAACAAGAGCCTCATCCCCGTGGGCACAGAAGGACAGAAGGCCAGCTCCACCATGCACCACACCTCCCTATTCATCCCTCTAGAAAGCCTTTGGGGGGGGGCTGGGTACGTAAGGAGGACTAGAGATCCTGCTGTAATCCATGAACTCGTTTCCCAAATACTCATAATAAACCATATTAATTTGCCATATCCTCCCCATCAATAAATTTCCTTCTTCCAAGGGATGGGCCAGCAGTGCAGTGCAGCGCAAAAGATCTTCTGAACAGTATTTTCAGTCTTCTGAAAGAAATGGGGAGGCTACAGACAAGTGCATAAATACAGAGCCTTCACATCTATTGCCTCCTTCCACAAGTGTGTGTGTATAGGGAGGCTAGAAACAAGCACAGACATACAGAGCCTTCCCATAGATTTCCTCCTTTCATGTCTGTGGTGGGGTATATGCACTCAAACCTTCTTCCCAGAGCAGGATTAGGTAGAGTTTTTAATTATAGTGAGAACTGTGTGAAAGAGCAACGCTACACAGTAATTGTGATAATTGTTTATCCTCATGCTGTATTGATGGAGAAGTATATGATGGAAACAATTTTTAGTTCCACAGAGAAACAAGTAAGGCATTATCTCAATTCTAGCAAAAATGTTATTACCTATTCAGTTCATAGTGATTTGGTACATATATGCAATCATCACATACCAAGGACTTAGATACATAGTCCTGGATATTTTTCACATTTTTCCTTTCATCTTTCCTGGCAGCTTCCCAGAGAAACAATGAATGAAGAAAATTAGGTTTATTAATAAATTCATAAAGTGGGGAAAATGTCTCTCAATGAAAAATATATCCACTTCTAATAAGCACTAGCATTTTTATTTCTTTCACTTAAGTTTCAGTTTCACACTGTTATGGTAATATTGATTTGAAAATTTTAGCTTCAAATACTAGAATGATTAACAATAATGTATAAAAGACGATGAAGATAGAAGGCAGGCCCTCACCTTCATAGACTGCTATAGTTCAGAGGATACCGACGACATTTTATTCCCAAGAATCTGACTCAGGGTGAAGAGCAAAAAGGATATGATAGGAGGAGGAAGCCAAAATAAGGAAGGCATGTACTGGTATCCTGGACACAGTCAACATATAGCTCCCATTTAATCAAAAATATGCATTTTCTGCATATATTTCAAGCAAATTATGCTTCAAAAGGATACATGCAAAAGTATTGGTCTTCAGCACTTTTTCAGGAATTGATTCAAGGAAACTCATGAACAGCTGTTTTCTATGTCTTTGTTATTTTTTCAGGTGATTAACCATTTACTTAACATCAGAATGTGGATAAAACATAATTGCATGCAGTGTCATACAGGGACTGACTACTCTGCCAGCTCTGAGGAATGACAAGACACTAAAAAGTCACAGCAAGGTATTTTATCGCAACAGTATGATGGCATTTACCTTGCCACAACTTCTATTCTTTATTCAAAGAGCCATTTTTGTGGACTGAATATTACACTAGTATTTCAGGATCTCAGTCTGGAATTGCTCTGAGGCTATCTGCACTTACATTCAAGGGGGTGTTCATTTCTCCCTTTAATTTTTCCTGGAAAGGAAAGGTGTCTTCGTTCCCTCTCCCTTCCTGCTTCTTCCAAAGACAGTCTTATGACTTGTCGGAGCTTCCTAAAGGCGCAAAATGCCTTTGATCCTGGTAAACTCAGCAATAAATGAAGGTGCTTGGATCCTGTGAAAAGGTGACTTGAATTTATATGTGTAGTTCCACCTGCAGGGCCCAGAGGAATTGTGCATGGCTGTAAGATCACACACTGCATGCATTCACACTAGGGTGATGTTGATATTTACAGAAGCATTGAAGTTCGCAGCTGTCTGTCCTTTCATAGATAATCAATAAATCATACGTCAGCTCTGGTGATTGTGCATGTCAAGTAGCAAGTCATCAACATCTAAGCTATTAAAGATGGTGCACTATTTTTGTGTTGGTTTAAGAGCTGTAAATCTGTTCTCACTAAAAGAAGAAAACTGGGGGGGGCGGG
>NW_008795133.1:1103495-1136159 GCF_000699145.1 Aptenodytes forsteri | reverse complement strand
GTTTAAAGATGTTAAATTTTTTTCAAAAAAAAAAGGGGGGGGGGGGGGGGGGGGAAGAAACTCCATATACGAACCATCACTTGCTGCCATTTCTGGCTCTGGTCGGGAAATGCAGAAATGTTTATGAATAAGGAGAGAGCCCTCCCCAGTAAAAAAAAAAAAAAATCTGCATGATCTCTAAACTGCCCTACTTGTCACCAGCTGACAGATCTGAAAAATGAAAACCACTTTTGACATTTACTGATCTTAGTCTACCAGATGGTGTATGGCACTTCCAGACCAATGTGATGGGGAAGATAGGAACTGATGGAAAGCAAAGCAGATCGTAATTGTAAGCATCCTCTTTTGTAATTCTGACCATTTGCCACTTCATAAATTAATTAATCTGATTTCCAATGTATAGTTATAATTCTACTGAAAATCAGACTGGGATAAATGGATCCTGTTCTGCATCCCAGATGAAAATAAAGACTACAGAAAATAAACAGAATTCTGTGAGATTCTGGTGTCAGCTCTTTACCTCTGCTGTCTCCCTTCTGACACAAAGGTATTTATGGTCTAAATTAGTGTTAATTTTTTGCAGGGCTTAATTCGTATTACGAAGTGGCTTTGTGATAAACAGCTAAAAGTGCAAAACATTACAATTCTATTTCCCAGACTATAATTTTCTGCAGCAACAGAAATGCATTAGTGCTGGCTTTGACTTCTCTTCTGCTACATAAGGGCATGTTTTAATGCATTTCTGAATCTACTGTACCTCGTTCTTCTGGGGTAGTTCATTGACTTATTTCCAACTAATAAAACACAGGCAAATGCTGATGATCTGAAATCTGGAATTGTACATAGCATCTAGGACCTTCCCTCAAGATGGCACTACTGAACTGCTTCACATGCCTCTGAACCCTTATGTAATCTTGTTTATACAGCATCAGGGTCATTTTAAAGCTAAGATCACACGATACTAATTTGGCCAATGATTTTCATTTTTATTTTGGCAAAATGCCTTCTTCATATCTATGCACAGACATTTAAATGCAGTATTTTTGTGCAGGCTCTGCCAATAGTAGTCTTGTAGTCAGGGAACACTTGTTAAAAAATAGCCAGATTATACTTTTCAATTTGCCTTAGAAACCACGAACCCCTCTGAAATCTGCTACACAGATTTGTGTACATCAGATTTACAGGCCTCTTTTCATGTTGGCTGAGACTCTGGGTCTTTGCCCTAACATGTGAATTGAAAAGGATGATACAAAGTAAGGGGGAGAACGGGAAGAATTTATTTTTTCCGTATCTGTGAATAGAGAGAGCCCCTGCATGCAGCTATCTATCCCCACTCTTAAGCAGGAAAACTCTTGCCTTTCCACCATCCTACTAGAGCCTCCTGAAACACTGTGTAGAAATCAGAGATTTCTACAGTATCTAGAGGTGAAAGGTCGGAGCGATGTCATTACTTCTTCTCTCATCTCAAGCTTTGCAAGAAATACGCCCTAAACTTCCCACATGCTGTCCTGACCCTTGCGCACACACACAGCCTTCCAGAGTGGGAGCTTCCTTACAAAGAAAATCTGGACTATGATCAGTAGAGGCAATCCTTAGAAAACAAACGCTTTTTTTCATCTTTCCTTTTCTGACTTTCCACAGTTGTTCTCAAAATCCACCTCTCTGAGAGGGCAGCTCTCTTGAATAATATTGTAAAGAAATACTTTTCTGTAGAGAATTCTATAGAGAATTTCTACATAGTTTGGGATAAGACATCGAGGAAAACCTTGCTGATCTATATCGATGAACTGTAGGAAGAAACTGAGTATCATTTGCATTAGCAATCACCTTACAAACCACTGGAAAGAATCTGGTTATACTTCATTCAAGTGTTGTAGGAGATTAAATGAAATTACCCTCATTGCAGAACTAAAGAACCTTGCTCGGTTATGCTAAAACTATGCTATGCCTTGAGCAACTGATTCATCATAGCAAAACCTCATCTGTGTACCTATGAACAATGTGAAATGACCTGAACCACGCAGAACTAGAAGAAAGTTTTTACACTGTGAAAGATGGGTAACATTATAAGCACAGACTCTGTTCAAAATATCTAATGTTTTGTAACTTTTAACTGTCTCCTCAATGTTTTAAGGGTAGTTGAAATCCTAGGTTTTTACACTTAAGAAAGCTGATTAGATCTTTTTTTGAAGCTGCAGCAATCTGCAAGAAATGAATAGACTTGTGTGAGACCTCCCTGTTATGTGGCACTGACACAGCTCAGTCTATGCCCAGCACAAAATTTGTTCCATCCGTATGAGACTTCTGGGATCAGGCCCTGTGGGACCAAAAGCTGGTCTGCTTTTTTCTTGCGACTCTGTCAGTTGCTTTGATAAGGTCCATCAACTCTCCCTCAGAAATGTTGCCTTCCCACAGCTGCAATTACAGAGATCTCAAATTACTATGAAAGGAGCTTCACAACTGTATGTGATGTTGCAACAAGAGATGGCCACAACTGTTCACTGCAGGTGAACAGGGGCCAATTTTGCCTAGCATACCCTGAGCTTAATAAATAAATAAAGGCTCCTTAGACAACCCTGGATATATCTGCAAATGGTGTCACGCTGAAAAACAATAATTTAGCATGAGGTCTGACAGAACAGTTGAAGGAGGTAATACGAAAACGGCATGTGGGACCTGTGCCTTGAACAATGATAACTGAGGGAATCCATGGCAAGGGACTGCTACCCAAGATGCTGGTGGGTCAAGTGCTGTACTCACTGAGAATTACTGATTATTACTTCAAATGCCCAAATTAATATTGTGGTTTTCTCTCTCCACGTAATAAAAAGTTGTATTTTCAGAATTTGATCAAGTATTCGTGAACGAGTGGGTATTGTCCACTGTATGTTCAACAGAAAGGTTGATTGGTACATCTAACCAGCTTTTGGAGGATGGGGGGAGAAGTGCATATTGAGCTGCATTTGCTTTATAACAAAAGCCCAGACTCCGATCACAATGTTAAAAATACACATTGTAATTCCTGGGGTTTTTTGGGTAAAGGAAGTTACCTGAAGAAATCCTTTTGTCTTCTTCCTTGTGTGGAAAAATTCAGTATTTCTGAGCAATAGTGGTAAGAAACACTATGATTAAAAGGTCTAGCTGAAGTCAATAAAAGCTTGCAGTTTATTCAACAGCACCAGCGGTTCACTCCTGAACTCTTGGAAGCTGCTGTGATGACAAAACAAAAGCAAACAAAAATCATGGTGTCTTGCTACTTGCTGAGTGCAATGAGCAGGCTTAAAATAAACAGTACCCTGTTGTTTACTGGGCCTTAATCCGGAAAGCACATATGCATGTGCTGCACTTCACAACCATGGACCTTCTGACTGATTCATGTAAGACAGCTTTGTGGGAATGTTTTCAGAATTAAGACCCTACATCCACTACGGATGAGCTGCAGGACCTACTTTGCTGATTAGCTGGTCCATGGTGTAGAGTGGTAGAATCTGTCCCATTATTATTGACTGCTCATGTTATTGGTGTGCTCACAATGTCCTAAATGCTGGCCTCAGAAGGCACAGCCCCTCTTACAAAGTGTAATGGTCTGGAAAGGTATGAAACAAGAGATGAAGAGTAAGGGAGGAAGAGAGATGAAACACGAAAATAAAGCTAGACACACTTCCAGTCTTCCAATACCTGCTGTTTTTTTGCTCTGGCAAACTAGGGAAACTATTGCAGAACATTTCTGACTGTATGAACAAAGAACAATTTCAAGGTATGCAAGAAGAGACTCAGAACCTCAGCTAAAAAAATTACTTCTGAAGGCAATCATTACTATCTTAGAAAGAATAACAAAATTTTTACTCCCACTGATCTATACCTATTATACTTCTCTCCTTTTTTTCAGGTTTTCTATCCTTCCTCTTCCCACTCCTTAGACTTCATTGCATGGCTATGATTTAGTAGCTTACTGAATGGTTCCTCTACTACCCATGCATTTGGTAAATATTATCTAAAATTATTCCCAGATTTAAGGACAACAAGAAGTAGAAAAGCAGAGAAAAAAATAAAGATTAAGTAAATCTTTGCATCTCAGCCAACTCAGGCCCATGAGTACAGCCTCAAAAAATGACCCACTCCTAATATATTGAACAGTTCCTTTTGCTTAGACTATAGTAGATGCCAGTGAAAGGTGCAAGAAAGTGAACTTCTAATTGCTAAATCTGTCATATCCATGCATGTATGGAATGCCTCTACTTTCATACTCTGCAGCAGTGCAACATGAAGTAACATAGTAGGAATTTCCGGTGAATGAATGGACTTAGAAGAATGGGTGTGGGCAACTAATAGATGTACGGTATGTCAGTTTGGTTCTGATGAGAAAGCAATATTCACATGTCCAAGCAGAAGTAGGAAAGGAGCCACTAAGCTAGGCTTTCACAGAGAAGCAGCTACACTGCTAGATGGAATCTAATCAATGCAAGCCTGCTTACAGGAAGGTTGGCATCAAAACACAACAGCTGAAGTGTAGCAGATGGCTAGATCTGAAGGAGTTGTAAACAGAGGCTGAATAACTAAGCATTGCATTCTGCGGATGTCAAAGTTTCCAGGCTGTAAAAAGTTTAGTCTAAGCACTCTCCTGAAAGCTCTTTTTGGTTTTGGCTGCCTAAGCCCCGAACTCTACCCACACTCTCTCCATGTGATATCTTGAAGGCATCTGAATTGTCTGTTTTCCCAGCATGTGGTTGATGAGGAGTTGTTCCTGAAAGGCCATAAAACACAGAAGATTATCGTTTCCCTGCTCCTTGCACATGGATCCTGCCAGTACAGGGTGCTCTAAGGATTTCATTCTCAGTAGCAAGGAGATACTGTAAAGGGGAGGAGAACACTGACATCAATATGGTTAAAGGATAGAGAAGCACAAGGATGCAGTGGTTAATTCCAATTTCCTGCAGATCGGGGAAGTAACAGAAGTATCTTAATACCCTTCTCCTTCCTCACACATTCCCAGCTTGTTTATAGGGCCTGTGTATGAGGAAGGAGGTCCATACTCAGAGAATGGTAGAAAACCAGAAAGCAAGGCTGTGTGCAGGAGTCAATCGTCCACGAGGCAAGTAGATTTCTGTGTAGCTCTCCAAAGAAATAAACAGACTTGAAAGCCGTATGAGTCAACCCTGATCTGTTCCATGCATTTTCTGCTGCCTACTTCTTTTGTCATCTTCCCCTACTTGTGACTTGCACTTCTTTTCATATCACACCTCTACTTAGAACAGGCCACTACTTTAAAGATTATAAGCACCATTCATCTCTTTCAATCTTCCCTTAAAACACTCCACCATTGAAAAGAAAAATTGTGAGATCTCTTCACCAACAATGACTGGCCTGTGCATCACATTCTGCAAGTGAGATAGTGAGTTGTTCATTCTCAACGTGCTCTGTAAAGGGTATGTGCATACTTGGTGCTGTATACACAGCAATATCTTCCAAAGTTGGGTAATTTAAACTGCTGGGGCAGATGTTTTGACTAGTCTTCAAGGAAAGGACAGCAAATGGCAGTGCAGAGGGGAATAACAGCTCATACGCTGAGCCACTACCTGGAAACTGATACTAAGAAAGATCTGTAGGGACAACGTCGCTTCCCAGCTTATGAGTAGTGGAGAATGAAGTTCAATAGAAAAAATACTGTGAGAAAATTAACTCAAATTTAAAAGATTAGTTTTAGTCCCTTGCTCTCATCTTTAGTTAATTGCAATTGTTCTTGATGGGTAGGTATATTGTAAAGGATTTTTTGCCTTGTTTCTACCTTGCTTTGCGGGAATTCCAACTTTATGCCCTCTTAACTTCGGGCTGCTGCCAGCAATGCAGCTTAGTTAGCCTAATACGCCTGTCTCCAATCATCAGCAGTGCCATGCTATGCCTTCTACTGTTGACTTTGTGAAAGGTCATCAAACAACACCCTACAGTTGTGTCTCCAGTTCCTGCTCAGCAGGAATCCTTCTCACCTCTGCAACAAGGATTTTTAGGTCTTCCTTTGGGCTCTTTTATCCTTCTCCATTGCATAAAGATGAAGTGTATTGAAGTTACAATTGGATGCCCCCTGAAACTGACTGAATAAAGGATAATTTTAATAGTGGCTTCAGCTGGTATAGATGATCTCAAACCATGCTATAAGGATATTTATGGTACCGAGAGGGGCTTTACTGAAAGAACAAAAAATGACAATGCTTCAGCTAGTGTTCAGCTTGCAGTATTAGAGTGATTTGTTTCTCTTTGGCAATAAAGCTTTAGGTAATCAAATTCCATCTGAGACAGAATGTCATGGTAGAAAGTAACCATGAATGACATTGGCCAGTTCGATGACTTTGCTGGTGAAATTACTATTAAAGCTGACAATTCAGCTCTCGCATGTGGAAAACACTATGCTGTAGTCTGGGCCACACACCACATGGGGAAATGAAAGTCTACACCCTTGAAAGTGTAATTGTATAGTGTATGCATAGACTATGGGTTCATGTCAACTGTGGTTTTAAATTCAGATCCACATGTAAACACTGCCAGTTGTACAGGTCTTTCTTCCAGCTGTCTAAGTATTTTTAAACGCTAAAGGTGATCAGAAGTAAAATTCAGATCTAAATTGAAATTACCACTTTTCAGTAAAATATGTGTGTGTTCAAAATGAGGTCCAAGTTCACATTCATCTCTAGCTAAGTACTCTACCTTCTCTTCTTGAAAGGAGGAAGATTAATGAATTATATAGTTAAAGAATTAGTAGAGTTAAACAGAGAAAGCCAATGACTGTGATTGTCTTTGAAGTTCTGCCTGTTTTCAGGCAACTTGCTTGAAGCCTCTGGTCACTGACAAATCCAGTACTTTATCCTGAGTAATCCATTTCACCTCTCTTTCCCCAAACATACCATGTCACTGAGACTTTCTCACTACCCAGAAAGCCCAGGCACTATACTGATGGACATCAGCAGATTTGAGAGATCAGTTTCTCGGACATCTCTGGGCCTAGTTTTGTCCTTTTGTACTCACTAACTCCTTGCTTCTTTAGCTACACCTTCTACGGCACGCCTATCATTGCAAGCTTTCTGTGGCTTCTGGCTATGAATGAACATTTCAGTCTTTTGGTGCAAATTCAGTCTTTCTCAACTCCAAGGCACTCACTTAGGACTGCTGCTCTGCGGGGTGCCGCACGCTCTCGGCTGAGGCCTGACGCAGGAGAGATGCTGTGCATGAACACTACCAATGTGAACTCTGCTTTTGTAGGAGTTCGCCTTTGTAGACACGGGCCAAAATTCTCCTTCCTTCTGCTGCTGTGGGGTGAGTTCAGCACCAGCCGATTGCTATGCTTTTCCTTAGGGGGGGCGGTATTTCAGACAGTGCTTCCTGTAGATATAAATTTATGTACATACGCATCTGTATGTGTATGTATAAATATATGTTACAGCTTGTTCAGATTCTTTTAGGGTAAATGCTGCTAACATACTGTTTTCTAAGCTTCAAGTATGGCTATTTGCCATATGCAAGGAAAATGTTATGACTTTGTTTAATAAAACAAGGAAGAATTTCCAAGCTGGTCCAAAAAAATCTAGGATCTGACCCTGGCCAATATCAGATGCTTCAGAGAAAAATGTAAGGGATGCTATGGTACGTATTTCTGGAATAAACTCGTTAATTATACAGAATAAACCAAATGTAGCTGCCACAGTTAGTGAGTGAATATTAACCATGCATTGTAAGAACACAAAACATGTGGAGTCAGCTATTACCACCCTGAGTGATGTATGGAGTTTGAGCAGGTCAACACAGTCTCCAGCTCACTCCAAACTTTCTGCTTCTGCTTCTCACACAGACATTTGCCTCAGTATGGCAGCAGGGACTGCACATCCCTGTCACTAGTTAAACCGCAGGGTTGTTTGTCTCTGCGTGGTCGCAGTATAGTTAGCTGTTTACAACTGAAGCGTTCATATATATTCTTACAAATCTCATTCTGCTGGTTGCTTACCCAATTCTTCTCTGTGGTGTTTCTCAAACATGCCAGTTATAGCCTTTGCTTTCAGTTTCTGAAACTCTGCAGCAGGGAAGTTTCTATACACTGACAAACAGATACCAATATGTACAGTTTATAATGAACTGCAAAACATCCATGAGCTTATCCTCTGTTGGACAGGTTTGTTTTAATATCCCTTAAAGAAAAAGTGATGGTACGAGGCTTAGCTCAGAAAATGGGGTATCCTTTCCAGAGGCTCAGAAAAGCCCTGGAGTCATGTCTTTTCCCTGGTGGTTCATGTGAGTCTGGGACTTTCTGTGAGTTTACAGTTCCACACCAGAGAGTGGGTCATGCTGACCAAGCTTCATTCTCTGACTGCTCGTCAGACGTGTCACTGGGCCTAACTGCCAGCCAAAAGTAAATGGCTCGTATCTGCCAGGGATCCACTCATAATGGCTAACTTGCTTGATTTCACACTGCCCACAGTTATAGTTCATCATAACATAACCATACCATCAACTAGTCAGAAAGGCAGCTCAAAGACGAAGTGTGGGGTCAGTCAAGGGGGGTGGTGAGGCATGACTGCAAACCTGCTTCACTGGACTCTTCCCCCTTCCCACACCTCCTGCACCTTCAGGGAGGGAAGGATAGAGGGGAGAAAACCCAGACAGGTCCCTTTGATTTCCCTTAGGTCTGAAGTCACTTTCCTGATGAGTATCTCCAGGCACGTGCCCTGAAGAGACAATACCGTTGCAGCCATTGTGTTTTGGGTGATATAATGCTGAGTTGCACAGTTTTCGCCCTGCACGCTTCTCCCGGGGGCTGCCAGAGGAGAAAACAAACCAGCCGCTCTGCACGTTGCTCCTGCAACTAGGCACTCAGGCATCTGGCACTGCTGAAGGCATGCCATGCTAGGGAAGCACCTCTCAACTATTTAGAATTAATATTTTTGAATGAGTAACTATGAATAATAACTTGTTTTTACCAAAGAAATAAAAAAGCCAAATTAAAAGCATGTGTCTGATTAAAAGAACAAAACCCCACAAAACCCGAAAAGCATCTTTGTGAGGTCAATTTAAATGTTTGGGGGCAATTCTGAGGCAAGTGTCTAAATTTAGTCAAGTGATTCAAGGGATACATTAGCCTACATGATACCAGCACTAACTTGTCTGGCAGACAGCCAAAGCTGCAGGGCCAGATTGTGAGCTGCTAGAAGAAAGGCTTACTTATCTTAAGGAAAGCAATGCTAGTTGCTTTTATTCTTTTACATGTATATTATACGACTAAAATATGTGGAGAAAGAACGCAGCAAATAACTAATACCAAATGCTCTTAATGTCTGACTCACTGACATCCAAGTATTTTAAATGCTCCGCAAACACCAGTGGGCTTAGTTGCAAACTTCGTTTAAGGCAAGTAGGATGCTTGTACAAGTAAGTACTCTGTAGCATAGCAAAATTAAAAGACTTGCCTGGTATTTCTGAATAAGTGAATGTGTGTTCTTTGAAGCAGTGGAAGGGTATTCCATGAACTTAAGTTCAATAGAAGCTAAGTTAAAGACCTCTCTAGAAAGATTTAGTCACAGTGGAAACTTCCTAAGTGACAATTCGTTTATGCCTTCCTTCTGACCTATTGTTCCTCCTTATAAATGAATATCTTGTGTGGAATTGTGGCCTGCCGAAATAGCTCTTTATGATCAACAAAACACTCCTGAAATTTGCAAGGCTTTTTGAAATCTTCCTCCATTCATCTCAACTGTCATCAGATTTTTCAGCCTTTCTGAGACACTGGAAGTCTCAGCACAAATGTTAGGTCTAGTCCTGAATCAACAAATCCTTTCAAAACCAGGCAGAAAAGATTTTCCTTATCACAACCCTAGTCTTTTTGGTGAGATACATCAGGAGTCTCAGTGCTGTGAAATGGCTGCAGCAATCCTTCTTCTGGCATTTCTGTAAAGGTGTGAGTGGTGCTGGGAAGACCCAGACGTGCGGCAGAACCGTCTCCCAGGCTCTGGAGTGACTTAAGTGCAGAGTGGCCTTCGTGGCAGGCTGCTGCGCCTGCTGTTATACCAACCCAGTTATCTGCGAGACAAGCCATTAGCATTTCTAATTCCAGGACACTTTATCCAGACCCTAGGTACCTTACCCTATTACATTATTAATTTCTGTCCCAGCTTTGGACACTTTCACATACTGGAGACTACGCTGTTTTGTAATTGCTTTATTAAAAGTGCAGATGAAAATCAGTTAGAGCTGCACTACTGGAAGCAAATTAATTTCACCTAGAAGCTCTTACAGTTACCAACCCCAAATTATCCTCATCCCAGCTGGAGTGGTGCCTCAGTCAGCAATTCACCTTTTAAAGTGTTCTTTGTGTGATAAGTCAGAGAAAAAATAACTTAATTGGCCTTTGTTGTAATTTTTATTGGTGCATTTCCAGTGGATCTTTTTGCTTAACATTATGACAGAGTAACTCAGAAGCTCTGTGTAAATCAAAGTAACCACTTGGATTAACATCACTGCCATGGAAAATGGAGATAAACCCTCAGGACGGAGATTCAGCTGTTGGCTCATGCAGAATCTGATACAAACACCGAGAAAAGATGGTGTCTTTCCTAAATTTTTGGCAGGTTTTCCACTCGGACTAGGGCAGCTGTGGCCACATCTCTGGTGTGGGATTCTGGATGCCTTGGTCCAGAAGAGCACTGGTGAGTCCTTTGAGACACCCCAGGCATGTGAACAGCAGTCCAGAAACACCTCATATTTCTCACTCTGCCGGGATGTTTTCCCCATTGCTCCAGGGCTACCTGTTCTCGCTGCTCTTCGTGCAGAGGTGAGTTATCCAGAGGCTGCACAAACCCTACTCTGGACTGATCATGAAGGCTCTTTGTATAGGCAAGGCCATTTGGGTCTGACAAAGCTAAGAAATGTTGGCCTGAGCCACCAGCAGTGCAGAAGGCAGCTCCATTCCTCCATCTTCTGCATGGGTACAGTGAGGCGTAGATCTCGGTTCCCTATGGTGATCACTGGTGCTAGCTGCAGAAAATGTTGAGGGGCTTAAATTTCCAGTGAGTGCTCAGGGTACTCAGCACTTCAGGAGCTGTTAGAAACTTGAAGGTTCAGTTGCTAACACAGGACTTTCAGGTACATGCTCTTTTTCTGCTTGCAGAGGTGAGAATAATTTAAAGAGCAAGAAGTGCAAAAGGGAGGAGGTTGAGATTCAGGGACACCTTATACCACAGCCTGCTGGAGGCCATGCTCTACCAACATCAGATTGAAAGGCTTCAGCGGTGTTTGGAGCTTGCAGGGTCTGTGTCATGCTGAGATGGGGAATAGGTACAGGAAACACCACATCACCCTTTTTATTACTTGCATGACTTCAGTGGCAAAACATCTCATTCGCAGAATAGTTGTAGAAGGAACAAAAAGGGGGCCAAAAAGCCCAGTAGCTTGCATTTAACTGAGCAACCAACTAACAAGTTTGCTTTCTTTGGAAGGAACCATGTGTTCCTGGCAAGTCTCTCCACACTCAGGGTGAAGCAGACCATCAGTAGCTCTGCTCTGGGCAGCAGTGATAGGAGAGGGGCTTGTGATATGGAAGCGCATCTGTCTGAGCGCTTCAGGGAGATTTACCGTATAAGACTCTGAACAAATGTAGTCAGAGTTTGGGAGCAGATTTTCATTTCCCTGGAATGTGGTCATTTCAATATCATTTTATTCCCTTGTTAAATGTATTATGTACTGTTCAGTTGTTCCTTGTGTTTTTCAGTTTAGATCAGCTCTTACAATGAGGTTATTCTCAAAGCGATGGCATTATGTGACCCATGGCTACTAATTTCCATATCTAATTATTCAGTTTGCAACTAAATAAATGGGCTTTCTTTCTGCATAATCTTATCATATAAATCTCATAATAATCAGCATTCATGACCTGTCTGATCTTTGGAGCCCTTTGAGCTACAACAGTTAAGATATACCAACTTCTGGCACGCCAGACAGCCATGTAGCTAACATCTAATTTATCTGCTTTTGACTCCTCAGCCCAACTGTGTGTTTACAGTTTTGAGAGGACACTCTTTGGAACAATCTCAAAGTCATCCTTGTAACATCCTAGCAACCCATTTTAACCACTCCACCACTGTACTCCTATGTTTTCCTGTTATCACTTAGCTTAATGTGGCATTTTAAAACCATAGTTTGCTTATATACCAATACATTTTTGTGAAATATTATTTTGCAAAATGCCAAAGCCACGTGGTTGGCAAGAACCTGAAACTGAGATGCTTCAGGTATTGGCATTTCTCTTAATATACAAAGCTTTTGATGCCTTGACAGCAATTCTCCTCTCCATATAATGAATCCAAAGAGTGGAGAGAGCAGCCCTGACCTTACTCTTATTAAAACCCTGTTTTAGAGGTATTACCTGTACGTTTCTGTCACCTGTGGTAGGACTGCATGTTACTCTGCCGAAATATTGATATTAGGAGGAGAGAACAGGAGATGCTGGGTACTTTCAGAGCCTTTCCATCTTTTCACCTATCCCAAAACTACTCTGACTTTGCGGAAGGAGGAGCAGATGTCTGTCTTCTGTAGCACTTCTGAGTGGCTGCTTTAACCCCAGGCTGCAGAATAACAGGTCAGGTAGACGGCGTAAGGAGGTTTTGCACTGCAGAGAGTATAAATTGCAGGCGTTGGAACTCCTCCCTTTATGCAAAGATGGGCAGGAACCAAAATCGTAAGAGCAACATGGTTTCACCCCAATTTCATTAGCATGTACCTCTTCTGGCTCCACAAGATTCCATTCTCCTGAATAGTGTTTGCTATCATTGGAAAGGGGTTACTGCTGGAACCAGCTTTTTCTCTTGAAAACCCCACACATTTCAGGTGTAAGAGTTTGGCTGTTTTCCAGAATCGCTGGGAAAGTTACCAGTGGCACAAGATTTTAGGGAATTCCCATTTTCCTTACAACAGAGGGAGGATCTATCAGTCCTCTCCTCCCAGGTCAGGACCATTCCTTGAACGCATGAAAGCCTTGACCGGTAACAGCTAGTGCTAACGCTTCCCGAGGTGTCCGGTTAGGGACGGTCTCACTGGGCTTCCTGTCTTGACTCATGGATAAAGATAGACACCTTTAGAAAACACATCAGCCCTTAGGTGGACTGACTCGGTCCATCACTCATGACTAACCCTATGCAGACATGAGGGTTACTACTTACTTCTGATCGACTCAAACATGTGCCTACAGCTAGGTGAGATGAATCCAGACCTAAGACATTGTTCAGTTACGAAACATGCAAGCTCAGCCTGGATCTCAAACTCAAGATCGTTCCAACTCTTGTCCTGGCAGTGACAACAGAGACTCTGTCAAATCTTTCTTCAGCTGTGCCAGTGCATGGGTGGTTTCGGTCTTTGGTGAGACCATTATAAATCCACTGACTTTACTGGCTAAATGAGGTTGCAGAAGCATAACTGTATATATACATATATATAAAAGTTATATATAGTATAAGTAATAGAAACATAATAGAAACTTGTCTCGGTGACACATGAGACAAAGGAGAACCCAATTCATTTCTCTCTTACTCGCGGCAGTTTTGCAGAGGTGCGTAAAAGTAACAAGTGGTTACTTTTGTAATGAAATGAAGTGTTTGTGATACAGAAGACACAAAGGAACAGGTCTGTCCCCCAAACCAGTAGCAGTCTTACAAAATAAGTTTCATAACAGAGTTGCCCTTTGTTAGTCCAGTAGAAAGTAATTTTCTTCCACACACTGTTCCACTTAACTTTCCGAGGCTGGCTGAGTTGGATTGTACTTGCCATTATATCGGACAAGATGCATACAATTAAATGATGGGGGACGAAAATAAAATTTGGTTTGTTTCCTTCTGATGTGCTAATATTTATATGAAAGGCTTCCAGCTCAGTGCTCAGTATATTTCCACAATCTGCACATCTGTATTTGAAAGAGTAACTGGAATAATGACATCGTGTTGTACCTAAAATAGACGAGACTACCAAGGGGAGGTGTCATGAAATGACATTTAGTAAAAACTATTCACTCTTCCACAGCCCTGTTCCCTGCCGTGTCCTTCACGTCAGTTATTGATCAGACCTTCACTCGATGCAAAAAGCCGCTCTTTGGGCCCATGCTTTAAATGTAATAATAAAGTAGGCCATTGATTAACTGGAAGTATGACAGACAGCTCCTCCAGTCAGGCCCTGACATACTATAAATCTTGAGGGAGGAGAGCAAGCGATGAATCAGTGATATGAAAAGAAATAAAGCCCACAGGTTTTAGTCTTTCAGAGGACTTCTCTCAGCAACACAGTTAGTAGCATTACCCTCAGCAAGTTGACGGCTATGCAACTTTGCAAGAGAAGCTTTTGGGATTTCCAAAAAAAGAACAAGAAGAAATAAACATCTAAGATGAAATTCACTTACCCAACTGCAGTACCTAGGGAATTTTTTACTTTGCAGGCAACTAACTTATATGGGCTACTCCTACTCATTGTTCTCTAGATTTAGATATAATTATATATATTAAGCACTGTATAATTAAGCAGTTTTACATGCATTGGTTTCCACTGCACTGTCTTCTGGCAGCACTTCCTTAAGAGTCCTTATCCCCAGGTCCGCTCCATCGCTGCCCACTCCGTCCTGGCCTCAAAGCAAAGCAGCTGAAAGCAGGCGAGCATGTGCATCGGCACGCTCCGGGGAAGCCTCAGGGTTGCGCAGCCCCAGCAGCGCCGTGCAGGACGGTCCTGCAGGCAGCTCTGCAGGATCCTACGCACCTCATTGTCCCAGTCCACACATTGCCCACAAGCAGCACAAGCATCCTCTTACACCGTTTTCCCGTGCCCTCGCACTTTCTGCGCAAAAATTGCAGCACACACAAGCCTTTCATTAACTGGTTTGCACCATTAGTAACATCTAAGGAAGGATGGTGCTTATACCACAGAGGAATTAAACGTCAGACTCTCACTGGGAAAAGACCAGAGATGTGGCTTTGAGAGTATTCCCTCTTCCCCTGCCCCCACCGGAATTTTTTGCTCCAAAATTGCTCACCGTGTGCCATGACTGGCGTTGCTAGATGTCAGATCTGCTCATCAATCAGTTCAGAGAGCAGAACAATGCTGGCTCAGCACTATGCACTGTGACACCCAGCAGCTTCTACACGCTTGTGTTTGACGCGTTTTTCTCCTAAGCATGTAAAATCTGCAATTTCTACCGCTGCCTACTCGCTGCCTCCCACTTTCCCACCCAGTAAAAGCTAGCTCAGCCGCTCGCATAATTTTTTTCTCAGACACTAGCACTGCCCAGTCAGTCTACATAAACATACTGGTGTGCAAAAAGAGAAAATGAAACAACTGGCATTTATTTAGCTATTTTTTTTATTTACAGCTATGGTCTATGGACCTCATCATCACCCACGCAACTCTAGCCTTTCTGTCTCTCACGTCCACGTCCCCGGTGCCCTGCCAGCTCCAGCCCTCCACTCTCTCTGGCTGTAGCTGCAGTAGCCTGAGCTAAGCAGTGGCTACTTTCAAAGGTTTATTGGGGAAAATTATGCATGTGAATTAACTCAGCATTGGCTAGTTTTAAGTCAAAGCTATGATGTTTATTTTTTATCAGAATTACACAAATATAGGTATATGCATATGGTCCACAAATATACATATAGACCTGTAAAATACTGTCAGATTCTCCACTGCCCTGCATTTTGTATAGTCATTATATTTGTGCAAAGAAACTTAAAGTGATATTAAATATTGCCGAAGTATAAGGATCACTGTCAATGAACAAGCTTAGTTTGATTCTGTCATGGTTCATTTTTACTTTTAGAAATTTTATTTGACTTTTTATCAAACAAGAAGGAAAATTAAAGGATGCTAAAAATGATTTAACATAGCTGTTTTAACACACACAAATATTTTACATAACAAATAAATTAACGAAAAACTTTAGTCTTTTTCTCCAGAGCTCGCTTCCTTCATTCCTTCCTTTCCCTCTTTCATTCATTCTCTCTCCCACTTTCTCTCTTTTTTTATTTGAAACCGCAACACTTGTACCTGATCTTGACATCGAATTTTTCAAAGTCGGAAAATGTAGCAGTAGGTCTGCATGGCAGAGCTGAATGTTTGATACTATCAGCAACTCTTAGCTAGCGATTACCTAAATGCTACAGGCATGAAAATGAGGCTCTAAATTACATTAAATGAAGCAGCATACTGGAAAATGACCAAGATTACTCAGCAGTTTCATCTTAGGAACTCCTCCTGTTGCTAGAATAGAAAAAGCCTTTACTAGTCCCTCCCCAGCAAGGACACAGAGTACAAGGATACAGAATGACAGCATATTTCCTTAGCTGAATTCATCCACCGTCTATTTAGACAGAGAGTGATATCATAAGTGCATTCAGGAATGACTTAAATCAGAAAATTGGCACTATGTAAAATACTACAAGGGCTATGCAGAATTTTAAGAGTAAGTGTCCCAAACCCTTGGAGTAAGCCCACCTGAAGACTTAGGATATCATCGTGTTACCCAGTCACAGGGGCTGGCATTTCCTCATTCAGAGTCCTACGTGAGGTCTCAAGTGCACTGAGGTATCTAAATGCTTTTTTGGATACCCATTCAATGGCTGTGTAGCTCAAGCGAGGAGCAGCCCCAACCCCAAGATACACCAAAGACCTGGACACGAACCCATCCCACAGTCTCAGGCAGCCTGAACAGGATGAGCAGAAACTGCCAGAGCACTCAAGAGCCTCCAGCTTCTGCTACCCAGGCAGGTGAGATACTGAACAGGGACTGGGGCTCTTTCACCTGGCAAAGGAATTTGCTTTTAAATGCACCTGAAAGCATTTAAGGGAGGAAAGGAGGTAAAGGCACCTCCGGTGGTTTTCTCTCTTGTAGGTCTGGATTACTTACGAGGTCTCTATCTCTGTAGGTCTGACTGGAAGATTTCAGGTATAAGCGAGTCTGTGAACTTCAGTTTTGAGGTTTCTTCTGGAAGGACTTGCAGTGAAAGAAAAGGAAATTCCATGCACCTCCTCCAGGCTCTGATGGTCTCTGTTGGAAGAGGGATCCTCTCTCAAAGGCAACTCAAGAATTACTTTCGTTATATCATCTGCTGCAGCCAGATAGTAAATCATCTTTGACAAATCCTTTGTTCTGAACCTGATTGTATGGTTACCAGAGTGGATTTCGCCTACTTATAGCAAGGTTGGAAATAAACTCCCCCAGAATTACAGAAAATGTGAAATTCAGGAGCTGATAAAAAGCATAAGGAAATGGGGAATTTGCCTCATTTTTTATAATTTAAATTAGTGTTCATCAACCCACTTTAATTGTAGGGAATGCTGAAGAAAGAGCAATATATCAGAAGACTGAGTGTTGCTTCCAGCAACGTTTGATAATGAGTTTACTAAAATAGACACTATTTTACATTTTTGTATAAAACAGCTTAAAATATACAAAGCAGATTGAATATTGACTTTCTGTGAAAGACTACATGCTGAGAATATATTCTAAAAAGATAAGTATGTGTATGTACATAAGTGTATATTGCATATATATATAACTACAATAATGAGGTTTTCTGCAGAAAATGTTTTCCATTCTCCACTGTTTACAGTCAAAAAGCAGCAATGTCCTACAAGATTTGACTTTGAGTAAAATATTTGAAGTAAAACTATTACTGAATAGTATTATTGAGTGAACATGGTTGAAGAAAAGTATTTCTGGTTTTCTTGGTGTGCATTTTTTGCTACATGCTAGCTATTAGGAACAGACATGTTGCTAACTGATTTTATTCACGACTTGGGTTAAGTGCTGAAATCTTTGTGCTGCGTGTGGGGAATTGGCAACCCTGATTGCCCAGCGAGTAAACAGCATAGATGTCTGGCAAACGTGGCTTTGAGTTTGTCCTTGTGGTTGCACTTAAAGACTGGAAGCCCAAATCCAGCATTAAGGTGCCTCTGACACTTGCAAAACACTTTGCCCTCAGAGCTTCTTGCAAAGCCTTCAAGGGGCCTACGCTCTTCTGCACGGTGCGCCAAAGGCTTCCTGTCCTCACGACACTAGTTCGCTCCTAAATTCAACAAGATTCACAAAATTGGCGTTTCCTCATCCAGCCAAAGGGCCCCATCCAGTAGACAAGTTCCAACTACGGTTAATGCCTTACAAAACTAGGCAGAGGCAGCAGCACAAGCAAGTGTACCCTCTTTACTCAGTGTAGAAGTGTTAATATATAATTCACAGAAGAAAAAAAAAAACCCACAAGTTTTTATTAAGACTGCTAGCACACAGCAATAGCAAATGAAGGGCAGTATTAATTGCCTGAAATACCAAGTAGGTGATATAGAGACAACTTACCTGGGAAAGGAATCAGTAAACCAAAACGTAATAGTTAGGAGTAAATCCAGGAGATATCCTCCCCTTGAGAATAATGAGAGAACAAACTCAGAATGCATTTGCCAAGCTATTGAGAGAGCGGGGAAACAAGAGTCTGCAGCCTAAAATAAGAGGTTAAGCCATTTCTATTTACACAGATTTTAACATATCTGATAGAACCAGGGCCTCTGTTTTGTAACTAGATTAGCTGATGTGGATCTGGCTGCATCTGTGTGGCATCACTGTGATAAGTGGGATCCAAGTGGATGACTAATCGTGGCAGTGGATTTGGTTTCCAGACTGGGCTGTGAGGTGGTCAGTCGGGCAAATAGCTGTGTACGTATATGCCCATGAACAGTCCTAGTCTGTTCACTAGATTGTAAGCGCAGCCATATTGCTTGTGAAATTTCCCTAATCTTTAGCAAAACTAAAGAAAAAGTAAATATTAGAGCTCCCAAAATTAATACGAGAAGGAGGGAAAAATGCATTTCCTGTGTAGCTGTACAAATTGGGCTATGCTGGGTATTTGTGTATCGCATACGGAATGACACGCTGGAAGAGAATGAAATCTGTTTTAGAGGAAAATGAAATGTAAAAAGTAAACAATTTAACTTTTCCATGGAAATTAAGAAAAGTGGAAGAGGAGAAAGCAGGAATAGTTTCAGCTTTACAAATGCTCATCTATATTGCATTCGGAGTCTTTCAGTAAGATGCCACAATTTAAAAGTCTTTCCAAACAAAATTGACACTATTTTGCTTATGGCACAGTTGGTGATGTCAGCTAAACAACTTCATCTGTCATAGCATCTTATTACCCACTTGAAATTTTGAGTGACGGAAACAATTAAAATTGGAAGAGAGAAAAAGAAACTCCTCGTGTTTCATACAATCAAGCAATCAGAAATCCACCTGAAAAGTAGATGTTGCTCAGTTGTCTGTCAGTGTAATGCAACTATGTAAATGATTTTATTTACAACCTGCGGCTTTCCTAACGGCTTTTCATATTTGCGTTAGCTTTGCTTAATGAAAATACCAAAATAAAGAGGGATTTTTTTTTTTAACCTCCCATGTTGAGCTGAGAACACCTACAATATTTTAGGAAAGTTGGGGCTGTCATTAATGCCATCTAGACAAAAAGCAGGAGGATGGCATTATTTTGTTACTGTGAAATGTTTCTAAATGTACCTTGGGGATTCATATAACCGTAGGATGGCATGTCTGCTGATGACTCATGCTGACTCACCCACCGAGCCAGAATTTACTGAGCCTTCTTCTATGCCCACACACAGTGATATGATTTCCAGTCTGAGTGAATTCTTTAAAATTTAATTTAGTAGGCTTTAACTACAGAGACAGATACACTTCTTCAATGGTTGCCTTAATTTGTATTTATGTCTTATTAAATGTGTGTTCAGATTATGTTTTGCAGAATCCTTTGAAATCAATTTTTAAAATAACGTGGATAAGTGCAACTGTACTTTCCAAACACAAAGGTCTGTCTGAAAACACTGCAGGTATATAGAAGCAGTGATAATTTACTGATGCTATGGACCTAAAGGCCTAATAAATAATCACTGCCTTTTTGCTATGGCTTTAGCAGCAGTGCATATGGGCCTCAACTGTGGCAAGTCCCTAAGCTTAGGCAATGAATAATTAATAAAAAGACAAATTGATCTGATTCTGGTTTTATTTTTAAGACTGAAAATCATGTATTACCCCACTGATGTCAACAGAATTAAATGGTATAAAACTAGGTGTGAAAGCAATTCTTTAAATGCTACTTCAAGTATCTTCAGACTGATCTTGCTTTTTCTGAGATAAATAGGAATTGTATGGCAGACTTTAATGGGAACCATTACTTGTCCAATTACTTGTCTCTCTCCGAGTTCTGGTTAAAATCTGATGTGATGTAGCAGCCTGAAAAAGTAATTCTTGTTGTTACAGTACAAGCTGCAGTGACTGAAGAGACGAATGCCGGTGAGATTCTCTCTTGGAACCAAATAAATGCTTCTCTTCAGTCTCGTACTCTTCGATACAGACTCATATATTTGTTAAATCAGGATTTATGATAGTCTCATCCTCACCCCAGGATTCTTTCCCCTCCACACAAAGACTAAGGGAGAGAAAAAAATATTTTGCTTGGACTACTCCTGCATGATTTGCTTTTTAAACTCTTCTGACAAATGACTAATGAATGTTCAAGCAACAGAGAATGAGATGCATGTATTTTCCCCAAAAAGAAACACGATCAAATGCTTCAGTAAATTCATTGAGGTCTCTAGACTTTTCTCCACCTTTCCAATATTCTGAAAGAACAGTTGATGCCCCCAGGCCACATGCCCTTCCCTCTTTCTCTGGGAATTTATGTCATTTCTCAAAAGTATGTCAGCTTTGACAGTGTTTTGGGGCTGTGTGTTTTACTTCTCTTGCTCCTGCAGTCAGTCAGGCATGATTCCTAATCTGCATGAGTTTGTCTATGATTCTGTCTTCTCATCTCTGGGATTCACTAAATTGCCCTGTCCTCTAAATCTGAAAGTACTGGATGAGTGGACACTTCATCCCCTGTGGTTTCTGCTTCGCCAACTTCCTTGTACTTTGGGTATACAGTCCTTTGTATTGCTTTTGGAAAACAAAAATCCCAGACTTTTAAGTCTTTAGTCACACCTTCCTGCCCGCATCCTTGTTCACACTGGGCTTTCTTGTATTTCTGTCAGTAGAATTCAGAAGTTGTTGGTTTTGTGGTTTGAGTTAAATGTGCTTGAAAATAGAGTATAACTTCTTTTTGTTACTTCAACCCTCAGCGGTCATTAAGATTCTGTATGTAATGGGGCATGATACAAGGAGAACCACACAGCTGTATGACAAGGTTTGAATAGAAGTTGAAATACATGTTTCTGTCTCAGTCCCTGTATGTTCTGCCTATTCACGTTCCTTCTCTTGCTGTTGCACTGCCAGTCACAGACTACATTTTATCTGAGACCATCCATGATTTCTATCAAACAGGCGTGCGCAAAGGACTCCGCTCTGCTGAACTCCTGCCAAATGCTCTGTAGTAGAGATGCCCACTTTTGAGATGCTACACCTTTCTCTAGTGACAGGAGAGGGCCGTATACTGCCGTCCATCCTTTGCTGCCGGACACAGCAATTTCCTTAGCGCCATAATTACTGAATATATACAACAGGTTGCTCGCAGCAAGTTTCCCATGCTGAAGAGATGAGTGCCCAAGAAATACAGCAGCTGAGAGTAGATGAGTGTCGCCAAGTAATTCAGACAGCTCACTGTTGGTCTCCTTCTCTCCAAGCAGTGCCACAGACCTTTGAGGAGAAAAGAGTGATTATGGATCAACTGTTCTCACAGTAGCTTATTTCTAAAAGCCTTCTTTCTCAAGGGGCTCTGGTCCTTCCCATGTTTTATTTCTGGGCAGGGAAAGGGCCTCTGGAAGGTGGTAAGATGTATGCTACTGCCACCAGAGCAAGTCATCTTGCCTACAGCCTATTCCAGAGGGTCACAGACTGAATAAATAGACCTGGAAGTCATAGCCACTGGAGACTGAATGCCCCTGCTCTTTTCGATGTCTCTGCAAATACTGTATCTTCCTTTCTTTTACTCCTGATTTGCAAAAAATATAATGATAATGTAATAGCGATGTGCTAGTAATTGAAAAAAGTAACATTTTTTTCAAGGAGTGAAAATTCCCATCTAGCAATGCAAATAAGTGTTTTATGGTGTTTCATCTAACACTGGCCTATCTTAGATAAACACACACCATTGCGAAGCCTGTATCCAAAGGTGTCTCTCTATCCGAATAAACTGGCACTGAGGTTTTCTGTATCCCTATAGCTTATATACTGCTGGCATCCAGCTTTAAGTATCCTACTGTGATATGACAGTGCCAGCAGTGCATTTGGCAGTGTCTACTATGTACTTACCTTTGCACTTACTACATTTCACTTGTGGAGCCTCTCTTAACTTTTTTCCAAACACTTTATGAAAAAGCCAAACTTGTTACCATTGAAGAGCTTTGCACAGTAGTGCTCTCCAGTGTCTGTCGTCATTCTTGCTTTTCCAGCCTTCGGAATTTTGCTGTTCTTATATCCTTTTGCAATGGAATGTAATATTTACATTTCTTGAATCTGTTTCTAGATGTAAGATACTCACTTGGCTTATCCTGGCAGTCGTACGCTCCGCAGTTCCCTGCGGCACTCTTGCTTGACTGTCTGGGAGTTCCACCTAATCTTCTGCCTCACCCCTCCTTCCCTGTGATACGTTGCATCCTCGGTAGTGCCAGAGCACTGTGTAACCTCCAAAAGATTTAACCTCAGTTGGACACCTGCAATTGTGCAATCTCATGGGTTCAATGAATGCCCCACTGGAAAGACTTCTCCCTACAGCGTAACACTGACTCTTGCCATTTCTTAAGAAATGCCTTGGTTTCTCAAATTTCTCCCAGGTTGTGGGTATCCTAAAGGTTTGTGTGCCAACTCATTTATTTGGACTTGATGCTTCTCCAGAAATAATGTGCCTTGTGCTTGCCACAGTTACTTGAAATCACTGTTATTACCAGGCAAAGTTAAATGAGGGAAAAAAGATTATACTAGCAAAGGGTTAAGTTTCCGATTACAAAATGGAAACAAACTTAAACACGCAAACAAAAAGCATAGAAACAAGAAAATCCAATCTCAGTATGTACCTTGTTCTGGCAGCTTGCCTCTGGGAGCCAAGGAGCCAGTACAACTGCACTCCAGGACCTACTTCTCAGTTGGGTTTTTGCCTGCCTCCGCCCACAGTATGAGGGGCAGTGAGGGTAAACCTCAGAACATTTCTTTGGACCATCTCCCTTCCCTTGCTTCCTTCAATTTAGAGAAAATTTGAATATATTGTATGGTAGTTTTGATCAACCTGAGCTATTTAGATGAATGCAAATGAAACCTGTTTATGCTTGTCTCAAACGGAATCATCTCTGATATGCAGTGATCCTTTGACACACTGATTTCCAAACTTAGATTTACCTTCCATCTTAGAACGTCAGTTGAATTATAATTTGATTTGGGTCTCCGTTTCCCAGACAGCATAACTTCTATTATGGACCTTTTTTTCCTGACTTTTTAAGATCTTATAAATTGCATATAATAAAACTATCAGACCCTAACCTCGCAGCTTGTGAAAAAATGATTACTTTATTCATAGGGTTCACACATGAGATGTCACCAATAATGATGGTCAGTTTAGGGCTTGGAGCATTTTCTCAAATAATTTTCATTCCTTTTACTTCCTCGCTTTATCATATCAGAGGCTTTACAACTATCATAGTAACTTCCAACTCTAATTCCCTTAGCTATAGTTAATTACAGATATCCCAGCAGTTTCTCTCAGAGTTATTTATTCCAGAGTTTCTTGATAGCGAGCAGGCTAATCAGAGGTCTTCTGGGGGCCCTTTCACTTCCAGAAATGCTGCTTTTAAAATGTCAAGTCCTATCGCCAAGACTTTATTGGTTTTGTTTCATTTTTGTACTGCAGAGTGTGGAATTCATGAAACTGCTCATTTCTCTGGAGTTGAACATTCACATTTAAAATCCGATGTCCTCACGTCACTAGCTTTAGATTATCTTTGAAATCAGAAAATCTTTTCTAATCATTTGAAATACACTTAATTAGTTGGGTAACCGGTAGCCTGGTAAAAAGGTACGCTTTACACATTTCACTGACTTAGTTGTCATGTTGGCAAAAAGGCACCTTTGCAACACGCTTATTTTAACTGGCAGTCCTTTGGTAGAGTGCGGGAACAGAGTTCATAACATTCATTGTGCAGAGAGACAACATGCCTATTCTTATTTTATGTTTTCTCTTTCATAACTGCAGCTACCAATTTATTTCTGTGTTTCAAAAACACCACTAGATTTTATTTTCCCTTTGAGGGGGATCAGTCCTCTACTTCGTACCTGGCTTGTATTCTTACCAAGGTTAGTGGCACACTGGCTTGAGCGGAGCTGAACCCAAAGGCTGTGATCACGGTGCTCGTTTCCCTTTGCTGAAACAGGAGGGAGTCAGGGCGCTCGGTACCTCGAAGGAAGTACGCAGCATACTTAATGTTGACACTATCATTATGGCTGGCATATTTTGATCACTTCATTTTCTCTTTGATACTGATGTACAGTAAAGTGTGAACGTTATCTTTAAGCTGCAATCTGATCTTACCGAGCATGAAGTGCAGCGAAGGGCAGTAGATTTTCTCTTCAGCAACAACACGAACAGCAGGAGCTCTGGAAACTGTAGTGGCAACAGCAGCTTCTGTTGTGACAGTTCTCTCGTAGGTCACTATGGTGAGAATGTATCTGAGTGGGTGGGTTTTTTTTTCTGTCCAGACACTAACGTAATTTCTAGAAGCCAGAAGAATAGCTTATATAAATTAATACCCTTGTAATGAATAATCTCCATGTGGATATGCTAGTAAGAAATACACACATTTTCTTTTTTAGGAAGGATTTAATAACTAGACAAAGGAGGAGTTAACAATACTTTCAAAACTAAATACAACATATTTACCTTAAAACAGTTGTTCTGTCTATTAGTATATAATTGGAAACGCCACCACCCACCCCCCCGTTAACTGAAAAAAACCTTAATAAATAACAACATGGAACCTGGCCTACATTCTGCTTTGCTTTTCTTTGTGAAGATTCATTACATGCTTATATGTTTTAACATTAAAAATGTTAATTTTTGAACTGTGGATACTGCAAGACGATGCAGGGGATGTACCTGGATTTAGCCTGCAGAAGGCTAAGCTCTTTGCTCAGAGCTCAAAATTTAAATGGCCGCAAGGTGACAAGGTGTATGACATGGGCCACTTTGATGCTCAGGGATAGCACCTATCAAACCACCCTACAGAAATGCAGAAAAGGAAGAATGAACTCTTTTTTTGTAACAACTTAGGGAGGGGCTTCATTTGGAGTCAGCGTTATCCCTCTTGCCAATCATGCTTATTAGCTTTGCCTCCCAGCAAGCTGGTGCGCAGCCTGATGATCTTACTGGATGGGTTTGCTATTGGGGATTCCCTTTAACTGAGTCACCACCAAGTGTTTCCATTAGCAAGGTCACAACCAGTCACGTCTGCAGCTCTGGCCTGCTGGGCCACTTCTTCTGGGGCTGTGCACCGCTGGGGATGGATACCAGAGAGCACTGCTTAGACGCTACAAGATTTTAGAGAGACAGAGGCCCTTCCCTTGCTGTGGGCTTACTTTTCTTGCTCTGTTTGATCGCTTGCCACCTTTCCTTTCTATTTAAACTGGTGTTCATCAGTTGCATGCATCTATAAATTACACAACAGCCCCTGCTGCAGTTCAGTTCTTTAGGAAAAGGTTCAGTGACCTACTGGACACGCATGAAGTTTCTGTCAGAAGACGACATTTTTCCCTCAGTCTCTTTAAAAAAAAAAAAAAAAAAACCAAAAACTTCTCAAGACCCTCTTTGCTCATCGTTAATGTTTCAAGTGTGTGTTAGGGCAACCCTTCACACTCTGCACAGTTTGGTTGCTGGTGTTTTTCCCCTCAGAAGGATGATGAGTCACATCCATTCCAGTTTAACAGCTCGGCTGATCTTAACAGAATGCCCTCACCAGAAATGTCCTCGAATAATACAAACCACCCGCATAGATCAGATTGCTTCTGCCTGATGTGTTGCCCCATTCTAGGCAGCTTCTTTTACCCATGGGTAGATGAGAACAGCGTGTGTTACAAGCCCCCTCTCTCACTGGGGCTCTCAAGCTGTTGTTCTCCCTCAACAATGGGGAGAAAAAGATGATGGTGAATGGAAATATGGGAAAGTATTTTGAAAGTGTCACTGATTTTATGAAGCAACCTTTGCCACTCTCCCAGGCAATTACTTCTCATAGTTACAGTAAGGAAGGGTAAAATAGTGAATTAACAGTAATGGTGATTCCGTATGAATTAGGAAAACATCACAAAGATTACGTAATTCCAAAACACAGCACTGTACCAGCTACTAAGAAGGAAATTAACTCTATCCCTGCCGAAACCAGGACAAGCTGTTAACTCGTCATTAGATTACTATTAGAGACACGCTTAGGACAGAAGTGTAAGTGGGCAGGAAAAGGTAGCAATGGAATTCCATCAACAGTAATGTATCTAAAGCAGTTAAAAGCTGCATATTTCAATGATAATCTCTTCAGATTTAGGGGGTTTTTTTTGAATCTCATGCTTATTTTTGAATTGTCATTAGAATGGTCTGTACTATATAACATTGTACCTATACAGCATTTGAAAGATGTTTGAAAATTGAGAGGATATTGTTACCAGAAGTCATCTATTTTATGGAGCCTAAAAGCAAGCTTGCTAGCCAAACTTGACTGACTTCTTCAGTAACATAAGCTTAAAAGATGATAAGAACGTAAGTACTTTACAGTTGATTATGCTTAAGTTTTTAAGCTCTCTTAAAACATTTTAAGCTCTCTTAAAATACTTCAGTCAAAGGGTAGAAAAAGTAATCTAAAGCCCAGATAGTCAGTGAAGAGCAAACCAGGGCCGTAATAATGAAGACGACATATTAGGGATGACGAGTGAGTGTAGTCTAAGCAAAAATTGGTATTCTCACATCAAAGTAAAATGTTTAGCAAGACTTTAGACTGCAAAAGGAGACATCTCAGCAAGAAGTTAACAAAACTAATACTTCTAGTCTATACCTCCAATGCTACCTACAATGCTGCATTGAGTTCTGAGCTTCCCAGTAGCACGGAGGAAAAGCATGAACGTACGCTCACAAGTGATTGGGTTACCAAAGGAAGTTATTGCTTATCAGCTAGGATGCTATAGCAGTGTATAGTAGCTTAAACTAACACATTTTACTTCAGCAGCTGAACGAGCTGAGAGCATGCACCCAGGCAGTTATTACAGCTTGTCTGTGGAGTAGTAACTTATTAAGCCGTGACTTAGCATGGCTTAATTACAAACTGGCTTGACAGCTTGTGGCTGTCTGTCCCTACCCAATTTAACAACATGAACAAAGCTCAAATGAAGGCAACAGAAATAATCATGGCACATCAACCCCTTCAGTTTGTTACATCTCAAAGCCAGCTCATGGCTGCCTGTGTGGAGCTCCGAATAAGTACTCCACACTGCCAATTAAGTGCCTGTGTGAAGGCACTTAACCTGTTGCCCAGCCATGCTTAAGGTTGCATTTGTCATTGTAATGCTGAAACTGAATGGCAGTCCATATCATGCTATGATAAACTAGAATATTCTGTCCTTCTTCGTCATCTTTTTGAAGTGATGATCTCCCAGCTGCTAGAGGAAATTTCTGATATTAGTCCCCAAAGGTCTTGCTTTTATACTCTTGACGTTAACTGCATTTCTATTTCTCCAATTTAATTGTGTATGGCTTCCTAGTTCTCCTTAGTGTTGGTTCCTCCGAGCACTGGGTCATTTACAAATTTATTTTCCACCACCTTCTTGTGTCAGTGTCATTAAGGATAATATCTAATAGGTTTAAGCACCAAACTGATCTTTGGGGGAGGAAAAAAAAGAGAACCACCTTTAGTCAGATACTTTATCCCTGATCATTAGTTTTTTCTTTACCCTCTATGGATAGTCCATCACCTCCATTACTCTCTGATACTGCTCTGCTAATTCCTATCACCTCTTCCTTCATCTAGAAGTTGAATGACAGATATTAGGTTAATCTGGTAAGGTTCACCTTTTGTAAACAAACATTACTCTCTATCATTTTCTGCTATACTTACTTTAAAAAGCTTACTATGAGACAAGTGATTTCACGTGATGCTGTTTTCTGACTTCCAGAAGGGGCATTATCTAGCCGTTCTTTCTGCTCAGAGGCTGTAGACTGTGTTTTATTTTCATCTTAATGTGATACTAGCAATTTCCTTTCCCTCCTAGCTATTAGCCATCCTGCCCTCTAACTCCGCATTCAGCATCACCATCTTTACTGAAAATTGAGACAAAATCTGCATTTAGTTTTCGAATCAGATGTAGACTATCTCTGATCCCCGCTTCTTCACTGGACAGCAACATCACTTCTTTCTTACAATATTATGTTACAGCTGGATAACTTGCTAGTTTTCCAGCTATCATATGCAGGGTCTAAATTAACGTGATTTTGCAGATAAATTCTGCCTTCATTCTCACATTTATTCGTTTGAGATCTTTCCTGAACCAGACTTATTTTCTAGTTTAGTATATGGTCTCTGCTTATAATTCTTACTTCTTTCTTGATGCCACTTTTCTTCCAGTTATGCCTTGAAGCCTCTACCTGTAAACCTTTTTGCCTTGTGTGAGATACAGAATCCCAATGGAATTAGCATTTGGCTTTAAGATACCTAAGGCTTCTTCCACATTCAAATTTCTAATTTCATTATACAAGCTGGTTTTATTGCCAGGTACCTTCATTTATCACAGTTTGCCTTTCTGAAACTGAGAATGTCCTACTTGCTTTCACCCCTACCTTTCATCACACAACTTGTGATCACCTACTCCAGGGTTATTATCTACAGTCAGGCCTTCGAGGGCACATTCTTGAACCATCCAAAAGCTTTACTTCTTACAGGCTCAGTGACAGTTTGGAGGAGGAATTCATCGACTACCACAGTCCAGAATGTCTGGCCCCAATAGTGAGTGGCCTGTATTCCCCAAACTATTAACTGGGAATTTGAAATCTCACTGACTGATTCTTTGCATCCAGTCAGTACCATCTCTTTAATAATATGGAGTTTTCTAGCTACCTCCAAAACTTCCACCCAGGGGTCTGTAATGATCTCACAGCCCTCTCCTCTCAATACGCTCTGTAATTGTCTTTTCCAAAAATAAATTGGAACTAAATTAGGAGCTGTTTTATTCCCTATATTTTATTTGCGGAACATTGCTTCCTTAACGTAGAATGTTACTACCCATCTTTATTTTTACTTCTGTGTTTCCTCAACTGCAAATCCTGTCTAATCCACATGTTCCAGTTAGGAAGTCCACGCGTTTTCTTTTATCACAAGGGGGTGTCCTGAACTGTTTTATGAGAGTCCTCCATTTTTTTCCCCAAATGCTGGAAATGGTACATCCACTTTTCAGTTATTTTGTTTTGACGCATTACCATTACTTGGTTTTTGCCTTTGTCTGTATCTGTGCCTTTTTCTTTGCTACCCATCCCACATTCTTCCTATTCCCCGTTGCTGTATTAGCATTTAATCTTCCTCTTGTTGAGCAAAACCAAGGTGAAATATTACACGAATCTTTCCAAATTTTCTCTACTCCCTCCTTAATATGACGATGACCCTATTATCTGTGGTGATTGCCTTCCTTTCTTCACAGATGGTGTAATCTAGAAGGGGTATGCAGGGAAGTGGTGAAGAACTTAACTACTGTTTTTTAGTGAATTAATTTCCATGGGAAGTTACTCAGCTGAAAATGAAAGAGCTTGTTTGCTTTGCAGATAAAAAATATTCATGTACCATGAATATTCTCAGTGTCTGAGAATGCTTTCTTGTGAAACTAGAGCAGTTGCCACTTGTGGTCAAACCAGTGTGAAGGCCAGTTAAGACACTAGATGGATACATGCTTCAGATGAAAAGCTGTTTTAAAGCTCAAAAACAGAGGTAAAGGTTGAGATGATAACAATGTAAAAACACTGTCAGATAGTAACTTCCCAAAGTGACTGCTATTTTGTCAAGACTTGTTTTACAGCTCATTCATTTGAACATGAAACATTTAATTCTTAACATGCATCAACAGCTACTCCTAAAAGAACAAATCTGTTCACCAATAACAACAGAACATAAAGAAATGGGATTTTTAAAAACTCTGTATGGTAAAAACTCACTTTCATTCCTCTTAAGTGCAGTATCAAATAAAGTTGTTCACAAATTACCCTTATCCCGTACAATCTATTTCCCATTTATTGGTTAACATTTCTATAGTTCATAGTTATGTTCATCACCACCAAGAATCAGATGGACATTGCATACATCAAAAAACGCACACGCTTTCAGGCATGCACACGTTACCGTCGATCTGACACACTTACATTCTCACAAACAAATATCCTGCTTTAGTAATCTTACACGAAGCTGAACTGGGGCCAGCCACGAAAAGGCACAAAATCCCTAGATTAGCCATTAACTCCGCATTGCCACATACAACCATTATTTCACCTACTTATTACTTCACCCGCTGCCCCTGCTGCCTGTCACTGTGCTACTTGCCTCTTGCCACACACCCCTCTTGAGCAATGCCAGCGTTTAGTTTTAGCCCGCATAAACCAGCCAGATACGCACATTTTCTAGTGATTAGGAATGTGCTGTTTACGCTGGGTTAAGGACTCGTGTGCAGGGTGTAGATTTTTAGTTAATCTCTAACATTTAAGCAAGTCGTGGTTGAGAAGCAATAGGGGATATGATTTATTACATCAGAGATAATGTAGGGTCATATTTATTATTTTGGGAAGTCAATTCTGTAAAGGTTGTACTGGTAGTGAGGTGATATGATGAGGAAGTATTTTATTTTTTCTAAACGTGTTGTAAAGTGATATATGCAGTTAGAGCTGAAGGTGAAATGAAGGGGATAAGAACAAAAGCATCGAACCTAGAAGCAAGGAGAAAGGCAGGGTCAGAAGGTTTGAATGACAACTGAAAGACTAACTCGTGATTTCCTTCAGTATTTCTGTACGGTTTTGTTTTAGTAGTCGCTGCGGGAAGAATGCCTGCCACAGTAAATTAGATGGAAGAGTCACAGCAGCTGAGTATACCTTGGTCATACTGAGCAAAGTTATCTAATGCTACCTATGGTATCTCTCTGGCAGGTAGCCAGGAAGAAAAGTAGAGGGTGTAAACAGACCTGATAAAATTACAGCTCAGTTCTGTACCTGCTGAAATCCGTGCGAGATTTACCATTACTTTAAAGAGTGATAGGCTCTCAAAAAGTTCCTGGGTGAATCACTTGAAATAAAAACTATTTCAAAAGTCCAAGAAGTATCCAGGCTGACTGAACTTTACATTCACCAACCCAAAGGTACAGCAATTTTTAGCCAGATTTGTCATCGCTTTAATAATACATGAATTGTGTTTAAATGACTACTAGATATAAGCCTGAGGAAAGGCAAAAAAAAAAAAATCCTTAGCTAGATATATAAAAGTATCTTGAGTCCCAGATCATGTGGACGCTGCAAAGTCGAGTAGGTTGATTGGCAGCTGGGTCTGGGCACTCAAATTAGCTTGTCTATGAGCAAGTTTCCTATGGCAGAGGGCTAACTGTAGCCTCCATGTTCTGGCCGTTTCTGAACTTGCTCACAAGTGCCTGTGCTGAGGCAATCTAGGTTTCATTCTCAATCAACTCCATCAACTGGTAGCGAGCTGCGGGAACCAGCACCGTCACACTGGAGTGACCTTTCCCATCTCCTCATTGCAGAGTAGATGCACTTGAACCCACAGAAAGCAAAGCTTCAGCTTTAACTTAGAGCTGCAGTTGCATTAGTTACCTGAGCTCAAAGTACCTCCAGAGCTCTGTGCAAGGATTTTCTGAGAGCGGTGGTGCTGATGACCTTAAAGCTAAAAGCTGCGTAGTATTTTCTGTACTATGGACATAACTCTGGAGAGCCTGGAAAAATAATCCCATAGTGTGCCTACGTGGAAGACCGGGAGAGAATGCTGACTCCAGAAGGGAAAGTTCCCATCTTTTTCAGGGCCAGCTCCTTTGCAAACACTCCGGGAAAGACAGATGGATAAATGAAAATGCTACATAAACTGGGTTTTGACCTATGATCTCAAGTCCTGCACATGACAAGTGTTCATTCACACTGACGCATATAGTGTGTGTGGGGGAAACACCTCAGCATGAGGGGACAAGGACTTCAGTAGACCATCGTGTGGGAATTTGTATGCTATTGGTACGGACAGTACATTCAACTTCAGGCACTCAGGACTGTAAGGCAAGGACATCACTTCTATGCTATTTAGCTTACGAGGGAAGACTTTAGTGTCTAACTGCAGCCAGCAGAACTGCCCTACAGGGCTGCGGAGCAAGGCAGGAGTTGGGTCCCTCTCTGGAGAGATGAACCCCAGCTGGCCTCAGCCCCTTCAGAAAGATGGAATAGCGAGGGATTATGAGGCATCAGGCAGATTTTCATGTTTCTTCCTGACTAAACATTTTTGTTTCGGGGCGAGAAAGAAGTTAAAGGGTAGGCGAGCCCACGCAGGGGGTTAATTACAGCCTCCCGCGGGGAGGCTCTCGCTGGAGCCGGAGGGGCCGACGGCTGAGAGCAGTTGCCACTCGCGGCCCCCCCGAAC